>NW_013668060.1:59396-93234 GCF_000517525.1 Limulus polyphemus | reverse complement strand
AAAATAAATATGAAAAACAAGAAATAAAGTACGAACACAATCTTATTCTTTCTTGCCCTCGATTGTCGAGTAGAGTTAAGCCTGATTTTTTTTTTTAGCAATTATGGTAAAGCACTTAAAAATTTTTATTTACTTAAATAATACACCAAAGAATATAGACTAATAACATGTAAAAAGTAGACAAATTCACTTCTAAAACTTTTCCTGGTTTTCTAACTATGAGACAAGAGAGACCCATTACAAATTCAGCTAAGCTAGTCATTAACTTTCCCACAGGAATGAAGTTGCTACTATGAGTGACATTGACGGTTATCTGTTCAGAACACAATGCTATACAATGCACCATTTGATAGATGAAAACCTTGACTTTCTATTGGTTATAAATAATATATAATTAAACGTAAGAGAGAACTATCAATCAATTGGTAAAGAGAGGATGTGACAGGTGGGTGTGGCAGGAGGGGTCTGATTTTCTCTTACAAAATAAAATTGAAGGCCATAAAAATTATGGTCTGTTTGAGCAATAACGATTTTATAGAGAGCATTTTATGTTTAATTTCATACATTGCTGAGGGGTGATGGATAAAATAGAGATGATGACATACTAAAATAAAATTTGTCATGTGTGTTACACTAGTGGAAATTCAGGATTTTTTTAAATATTGCCTTTTAGAATTAAGAACTTAAAACTTGTATACTATTAAAATATGAATTATTAGCTAAGATTTTATGCTATTCTAATTGGTATAACATAAATAAAAGTAGTTTAATAAAATTTTGAATGTAAGACACTAAAACCTTATGTTATGCACAGTAAATGGTACCCATGGAGAAAGGGTTAATCAGAAGGCTTTGGAATTTGATCCATATTGCCTATTCGGTCTTATCTGTTAATGATCACAACATGCTTCACATCACCTCTCATCAAACTCAACACCTGTCGATGTCTTTTGCTGCCCTGTTGAACTATATGTGGACTTCTTCCGATACATTCATATCTCATTACCTTCATGATCTCACAGTTTCCTCTTCAATGGGATTTTGTATTCCCCCTGTGGCTGTATTGAGAACCTCTACTAGATTTTAACAGGGAGGTGAAAAGTGTGTTATCAGACTTACAGTTATTGTTTTTTTTTTCTTCTAGGTTCCCTATTGATTTCTTTTGGATTCACTCAGTGGCGAGTCAGGTATGTTTGTATTTAAATTCCACATGAGCAACCTCTATATCGGTTTCTGGTGTCGAGATGAGGTGTTCCATAAGACCATCTTGATGCAATTGTGGATGCTGATATCTTATTACAATATTTCTAATGGACCACTGCTCATAAACTATTATGAGTAAAGCTAAAGGGGATTTTGACAGTCCTGCTGATCTTAGAGCTGAATCTGTCAAGATCAATTTGATTAGGGAACATGGTTCACCTGTTGCACTGTCTCTGTAGACCTGTTCCTCAGGACTCCCCAATGCTTATGTTCTCCCCTTACTTCTACTAGTGGAGCTCGGGAGTCCTTACCACACCCAGTTCCCAGTCACTGGGGTGGTGGACACAGGATTTTCCTTCGGAGTTTTGAGTTTTCTCCACTCTCGGAGAAGAGTGCGAAGTTGGGGACCCTCCTACCTGTTTCCCTGGAAGTTTTTTGCAGATTTGGTAGGAGCAGGACCAACCTATGTGGAGCCTACTCGTAAAACCAGTCCAGATTTGACTCTTAGCTATCCAGTGAGGGGGGGGGGGCTTGGATCCTCTTAGGAACAGTGTCAGGTCTTATGTTGTTCATGCAGGGGGTCCACTATCTCCTCTTAAATCTTTGGTACTTGGTGGGTCAGTGTTCCACATCATCTCCATAATTCCATGGGTAAGCAGAATTCTCCTTGCCCACTGTAGTTCTTGGTTAAAAACATACCTGTTTTGGATGTAATGTGGTGTTCCCACTTTGATATCACTTCTCGTGGTACATATTTGTTCCCTGCAGAAGCTTTCTGTATGATCTCTGTCCTCACTGGCCCTTCCGCCCTCTCAATGTGAAATTTTAGCTATTAGTGTCAGTGGAGGTATGTATGTTTTGGAGGTTATCGTTTTCCTAAACTGAAAATGTATTTCCAAGCATACTTACCTTCGCTGACACTCTCTCTCCTTCCCTTCCCACTAAGAGCCGGTGTTAGTGACCAGAATGAGGTAAGTTGCAAAAAAGCAATTTTATCGTCTGAATACAATGCTTATATACAGTACTTGCATAGCGTGTCAGCGGAGGTAAGTATGTTTGGAAATACATTTTCAGTTTAGGAAAATGACAACTTCCCACGTAAATACTTTGCAGAGGCTGAGAAAATCACTAGGGAGACATTCTGAGCTTTTGATTGGTTATTAAACACGCGTCATTGGGCAAAGTAGGTGTACATATACAGGTATTTTCAAAAATAGAAGAGGTGGGCAGCTCTACCTTAGTTGATTCAATAAATGTATTAACATCTCAGCAAATACAAAATATAGAAGGTTTTTATTGTATATTCTAGCTTGTCAATATCAGAAATTTGAGTTCCTAATTTTTAAGAAACTAAAACTTTGTATTTTGGACATAACAAAAATCTAATCTGAACCAATGCTGAATTCAACATACCACATGGTACAAAAACAAATTGATATTTAGGATTTCTTTTAATATTTACTTTTATTTTAAGAAATTAACTGATGTATAATACTAAAATTTGAATTATAATCTACAATTTGATACCAAACATTTTGATATACATTCATAAAATAGTAGTTCAATAAAATTTTGAATATTTGTCTACGTATGTGATGACATGGCCTCTGACCTGTGACCATAGGAAGACCCGTCAGACCCATCTTTTTGGGCTTCTTTTTGTTGGAATTTGTTACAGACCACTAGATGAAATTAATGAGAAATTCAACTAAATAAAGATTTCAGCTGTTAATAAGGTCAATCATAAGATTTTTATTTCAACCATATAGACTAGGAAATTTTAGAGTTAATTCGTGAGGGAGACCAATTTTGAGAAACTGTTCAGGATTATTTTCTTCACCAATTGGTTAGGGAACTTACTAGGAACAATGCTATTTTAGATTTATTATTAACTTCTAATACAGAAATGGTTGACAGGGTGGGAATGTGTGGGTGCAAGTGATAATTGCTCAATGAGGTTTGATGTTTTGCTGCATATGGAGATAAAGTATAATGCTTTTTGATTCCAAATTAAAAAGGAAATGGGAAGAATCAAGAATTATATGCTATGAATTGAGCTCCTGAATTAATTGGAGATAATGTGGAAATTGTTTATAAAATCTTAAATATTCTATGTATTCCTGTTTCTTAGACAAAAAAAGGTGGCTGCAAGTAAACTACGTTGGTTCACAATGGGTATAAAGGATAAAATCAAAGAGAAAGCATTATAAATATAAAAAGTTTAAGTTGATTGCAATGTTGGAAGATTTTGAGGATTATAGAAGATCAAGAGAGCTGAACAAATGGGAAATAAGGAAATCAAAACAAGTACATTGAAAAAGGTTTGTTGAAAATGTAAAAAGAAATAATAGAATACATTAAGGGTAAGCAAAATGTTGGGATTGGAGTAGGGCCTTTGAAGGATAATACAGTAATGCTAATATCTAATTGTTTTGGGATGGTTGTGATATTAAATTGTATTTTTCCTTCAGTTTTTGTTAATGAAGATTTAAGCACTATTCCTCATCCTAAAGAGTTGCTAGATGGAAACATGATTGAACAAGATGATCACATTCATTCTAAGATTGTTAAAACATATTTTGAAGTTTAAAGAATGATAAAGCTCCTGGACCAAATAATATTTACCCAGTGGTTTGAAGGAGATTAAGGATTGGATATGTAAGCTACTTGCTACTATCTTTTCTAAGTCCTTGAATAATGGGCAGATGCAAGAAGATTGGAAATTGGCTAATGTTACTCCTTTTATCAAAGGAAGTGATAAAGAATTGTCCCAGTAATTATAGACCCATTAGTCTTGCATCAGTGGTGGGAAAACTTTTGAAAGTGTGATAAAATATACTTTGCAAAATCATTTAACAAAGTTTACAATTTTATTGGATAGTCAGAATGGTTTCACTAGAGGGAAAATTTTGCCTTACTAATTTTTTGACTTTTTTGAAGACATTACTGTTTATGTAGATGAAGGTATTAGTATGGATTTGATGTATCTGGATTTTAGACAGCATTTAATAAGGGGCCACATAAAAGTCTTGTTAAAAAAGATTCTGTAGGGGTGGGGAAAGATTGGCTTATTGGATAGAAAACTAGCTGTATGGAAGAAAGCAAAGGATTGTGATAAATGGATTTTAGTCAGGTTGGATTCATGTCACAAGTAGGGTACCTCAGGGCTCTGTCTTAGGGCCTTTGCTCATTTTAATTTACATCAATCAAGGTGAAGGAATGGTCAATGAATTATTTAAATTTGCTGAAGATATTAAGGTCTTGGATATTTTAGGGGCCAGTCCTATAGCTAATTGTAAAAAGTTTTCTATATTGGAGGTTATCAGAAAAATCACTGAATTAAATAACAGATGTTGTGTAATTAAAGGTATCAACATCTCAATTTATTTTGGTGCTAACTCATATTTCATGAAAAAGCAAAAACAAGTCAAACCATTTTTTTTTCAGACCACTTAAATGATTTTTATTTCATATATGATATTTAATTTCCCCTCTAAAGCATTGTATAATAGCAACTTTTTGTTCCCCTTTAAAGTAGTCATTTAATAATCAAAATAAATAATGAAAGAAAATCTTTGCATCACTGTCAGTGTGTTCTGTTCTTGTTCCCATAAAACCCATTACTATCTAGTTGACATATTTGTCAATAAAATGGCAAACACTTTGATGGAGAGATAGAAAAATCATACAATTTACATACATTACCACTAACGTTATATCAATCAGTGTTTCATATCCTGAAATGGTTGTTAATTAATTGTTCATGAATTTGAATTTGTAAAATCATCAAATTAGCAACGTATAGAAAACATGCAAATAACTCTAAAATGGTATAGGTGGTGGTGACGAATTATGCTTAATTAGTATCCTTTCATAATCAAAATAAATCATGAAAGGAAATATAGTATGCATCACTATCAGTGTCTGATAATGTCCTAACTCCATTTATTGGATTCTTTCTTCTTTCCCTTCTTCGTCATTCTTCTGCACGTGCTTCTCAATCAGAACCCTGCCAGCATTTTGTCTCTTTGAGTGAAGTTATTCCGAGTTCCAAAGATGGATAGCTGTTATGGGATCAAAGTCAATTATTGAAGGTGAGTGGAGCATGACCAGAAGCTAATCAGTTATCCTGTCAGCTCCCAAAAAAGATCTAAAATTGGTTGTGATCATCTTCATATTGTTGAATCCTCTCTCTGCCTAAGCAGAGCTAGTTGGTACAGACAGCAATAGCTAAAAGAGGCCACAGGTGTTAGGTAGCTCCTCCTTAACCCCATGGATGATATCAGCCCATGGCTGGCCTTTCTTGCTATGTCTGGGAAAATTAAGTAATGAAATAGATGTGGAAAATATATCGGAGAAACCATCAGGAGAATTGCATTATTATTCCGGTTTTGAAATCATTATTTTGGGTTCATTTAAAGTTATTATTTTATATTATGTAGTGTTTTACTGATAATTGGTTAGGCAATTGGAATCAGTAGAATTTGCCAACTTTCCTGATCACAGAAAGCCGATTTCCGAGAAATTAAAATAACATCACCCAGACCACTTTATCACAACAAAAATATTCTGATTTGTAAGTATGCTTGCAATCATGACCCTGTACTTTTCTTTTGACACAAAACACGAAACATTATTCATCATAGAATATAGAATCATCATTTAAAGCAATCTGTGTATGTTTCTTGTTTATTTACATAAGTTGATACACTGAACAAAAAAAAAAAAGATTAAAAACAATGCTTTGCACATAGTGGAACATGCCCATTTCTTTACAGACCATACATTAGCAAACAGTCTATAACAGCACCCTATACACAGATTAATATATGCTGTGCACTTGCCGAATATGTACGTGGACTGTTCCCACAAAGTTCTCAGTATGATACATCATGTGGCTCTTCATTACCGTATTTTCATGCAAATAACCCATGGGCTATATGTTAAGTTAGTTTTCAAAAATGCCAACTTCAGGGTATACGCATGTGTGGGTAATATGGTATTTTTTGTTTGTTTTTAAGACTGAAATTTTCTATTCCCAATAATCGTTTATGTTGGTCTTATTTAACACTTGGAGCAATTCATCAATTGGCCAACACTTGTTTGGTTAGCAATCCCAGATATTCTCTAGTCAAAGAATGAAGTATAAATATGAGTATTTTTTAATGTATTTACCAATATTTGAATATTCCAAGATGAGTAGGTTTCACTTTGTGTGTCCCATAGCATCGCCATAACCCTTAACCTGTGATTGGTTTCACTATGTGACAAAACCACAAGGGATCACTGTTTAGTGAAGGTTTTATTGTTTTATCGTAATGTAAAAGGATTATTTAATTTTTCTTATCTTCCAAAATTTGTTTGTGTTGCTGGCTTGTGAGGTATACACGAGTACAGTAATACTTGCCTAAAAGTTTCTAAGAACACTTTTTCCTCACGTGCAGAGTATACCAGGGGTCAGGTTATTTACATGAAAATACACCAGCACCATACTATGTATTAGCTCATTGTCTGGGGAGATTGCCAAAGAGGTTGACAACAGAGCAATTGGAAATTTGGAATATCCTATTACTTTCCAGTAAGAAGGTTTTTTCAATTGTTTGAATTGTACATGTCACTCTAAGAGATATCACTATAAGTTGAAAATGGTAAACAGGTACATACAAGTATTTAAAATTAACTAACCTAATGAACAGCTATGGAACATTTCGTTTCATCATTTTACAGTCCTGTTATTTATGGAATATGCATAGTTCCAAGAACTTACCTTAAAGTTAGTTGTGGCTCAACTAATGTGATTGCTGATTGGTTGGATTGCTTCTGAATGAGACAAATTAGATGTTTTGGGTTCTTTGAGTAGAAACTAAATGGTTGAAAAACAAGAATCATGAAGGTAAGCAATTGTCATAATCGACAGCCTGTTGCACCTGTAACTAATAGGGGAGTGTATACATATTTATCAACAGTACAAGCTAATATTTTGTGATCTTAGACAAATGTCAAAAGTGACACAGAGTAAGTGTGAAGTTTCAAAACACATTTGATGAAAGCATGTGTTGAGCCAGGAGGTGAGAAATTTTAAATAATTCAACCAGCACAAAGAGGGTCTTCTTTATAGTTGAGAAAATGATTTAGTTCAAAATGTATAGAGTGAAAGCAAAAGTTTTTGAACTTATGGCTGAAGTGAATCATGAATTTAGGCAATGAACCTCAACAATTTGTTTCTCTCTCACAATGATTACATAACGTTATGTATCAATCATATACTAGCAACAAGGTCAGTCTCCATATTTATTTTACACTCGTTCAAATAAAAAATAAAGAGATTGATTTTGTATTTTGTGGCACATTTATTGATAACTTCAACCATTTGAAATTTAATGAGGCTTCAAAGTACATTCTTTGTAGTCATTACAATGTTTAAGATTAAACTGTCAACAATACTACACAATAACATCATCAACTTTACTGTATGTAATCGGCAATTGGAATCGGGTGGATTATAAACTATAATAATCAGCAATTGTGTCATGATTGGTAAAACAGTAATATTATTCTTTTTGGCTGGTGCAGTCTGAAAAGTTGGATTGAAAATTGTTTACCCTAACATGCATACATTTACAAACAATGTACATGCAGTAAGGTAGATTCTCCAAAAATCTTACAAGTTTTAAATTTTTACTTGCCTGTTTTTGGAAAGTGTTGACAAAAAAGAACTTGTATGTACATCTTTCAAATGTGTGAAACCTTGATGCAGGCTTGGTGTCATATATAAATAGTTAAAAAGTAGCATTCTGATTGAAAACAGTAGTCATCTTTATAAAAGTTCTATAAATGAAATTTTATATTTCAATTCCATTACACTGATACAATAAGTATGAACATTGGACAAATTGATGGTATTCTTATTAATGAAAGTGCGTTTACTTTGAATACACAAGCGTTCATAGTGACGACATTTGTGGATACATGATTGATGAATGTTTATAAATTTGGGAAGTTCCTTTTGTAGTTTGTTATAAGTTCTGCTCGGTTAAGAAACTATTAGATAAGCTTATGTGGAGTCAAATTTTTAATGGTTCTTTTGATTTTAAGGTGCCACACGAGCTATGTCGAAGACACTTTTTACATGCCTGCCAGCATTATTGGGGCCATTGGCTCCCTGGTCCATGCTTTTTTCAAGCCCTGTTTTCAACCTACAATTAGGAGTTTCATTTGATGTAAATATAAGCCACATGTGCCAAGTTATTCAACAAAAACTACTAAAAATTGACAATTTTACAGAAAAAGTTGTGAACTATTAATCTAAAATTTCTAATACAGCTTCATCTAAGAGTAAAAGTAGATCGTTTTTAGCTTTTTGTCCTTCGGATTAAAGATAGCTGATTTAGAGCAGCAAAACTTGTAAGTTGAAAGGATGTGCAAATACATAAGTATTAGTTAGACCAAGCAAACTAGATTAGCAGTTTCTAGCTCAAGTTTTCAAAAGAATCATATAGGTGAATGGTTATTATTGAATATTTAGTGTCACATTATATTAGCTTAAGCAATTATCATAAATAATGATGCTTGATACGGCTGTACTGATTGCATGGGAGTGATGACAAGAAACTGTTTAATATAAATTCCATGGCATTACTATAAAGGATGCTATTAACAATATTTTACAGAGGAAAAACTACCACCATATATTTTAAAGAATCTGGTTGGTTCTGTAAAGTATAGATCTGTTCCGAATAATAAGGTTGTGATCCTAAAGCTAACTTTGGTTACTATCGAGTGTCACTTTCTTACTTGCTGCGGTTTGTTGGTGTGTATTGATAAAAAATTAAGATATTTAATCAAAAACACCCTAGGTGTGAAAAGAAAGGTGTGGCCAAAAAAGGATTAAGTGTATGACTTAAAGTAATGACCAGTTTGTGGCCAAACTGGTAGCTACACTTATAGCATTGATAAGAACTTTACAGCAAATATTCATTCATTAGTTAGCTAGGCTGCATATTTTGTTTTACCTACCATCAAGCCCTAGTTTTTATACATGTTTTTAAGCCATTCTTTTTCTTAACAATGTTATTAGACGTGTATGCCACACATATTATTGTACATTTCATTATATTGTTACTTTTTAGAATTACAATTGAAAGAAAAACTACTCATTTAATAGCTAATGTTGTTTTTTGTAGTTAGAATAATGGGAACTAACTTTTAGAGGCTTTAACATTGATGATGGAATGTGAAATAATCCATAATTAAATATGTTTTTTGGTATTACTGTGTTTTTAATATTTACTTTAGATATCATTTAATTCATATTTTATAATAATCTAACAAATCAATAACGTAACTGTTAACTTGTGTTACATCATTAACCTATTTAATTATGACTAACTGTACTACATGGGCATTGTAGGAAGCCCTGAAAACTGAAAACAGAAGTGGTTGTTGTCATGTGCAGCTTAGATAAATCCTTGTAACTAGTAATGTTAATATATATATATATGTGTTGTTTGTCTTTTTGACTTTTCATCATGTGTGTTTGAAAGTTTATTCCAGTCAGTATTGTCAAATGTATGTATATTAAGTTCACATGTCACATTTTCACAGAATTCCTTGTATCGTAATTGTAAATTATTGAGCCCAAAGTTTGAAGGCTTTTGTTATGTTTCTCCACTTGTTAAGGTTTTTGAAGTACAAATTAAAAAGTAAATTTTTTATGTTAATAATTTTAAATATATATATATATATACACATAATTCCAATACTATATCTTACCTCTTCTAACATATAAGCTTTTGTCGATAATTACTGCCCTCTATATGCTCAAATATTTTGCTTGCCATTAGCCTCGATACTCCCACCTACCCTTACATGTTTAATGTGGTTCATCTAAGCTGTAGCATGTAAATAATCATACGACAACCCTTCACTGATAAGAGTGTGACACACTCTCCTTGAGCAGCTAGCTCTCCCTTAATTATTGAGTCTAACCTCATTTCTTGATTTGGCACCCAAGTGTTTAGGCTTTTGCTTGCCGCGCTGTCAGTTTCAAATTTTACATAAATTTGTTCATAGTTTTGAACTTAGTTTTTTGTATTTAACTTTCAACTTTGGTCATCTAAAAGCAGTTTTGTATGAGATGAATTTTTTATTGAAATCTTTTTGATTTGTTTACCAAGTCTTTTCATTTTGGGTTACTTACCCATTTCAAATTCAGTTATGAATTCACAGTTTATTGTTAAGACTTCCTCAACTGCTACTACTACCTTATTGGCAGAGGACATTTCACACTTGTTTGCCATGCAGTCTCATGCACATGCAATTGACACATTTAGACCATCAGATTTTCTGGACTTGGTTACACAGGTTTGTTACATTTTTTCCTTATCCCTTGTGTCAAATGAACTGTCTCCTTCTTTGTAAAATGACACACCATCTACTGTATATTCCGAAATGGACTTACCATGGAAGCACCAGTCTTTATACCCATCAGTTTCGTATCATTTCATAACATGTACATTTCATGAGACTACACTTCACCAATAATATTGGGCCATCTATACCAGAGCTTTATGCCCTTTCTCGTCTTCCATTTAGACCTTTGTCTTCATGTTTCATCTATCTTCTCTCCCTGTGGACCTATTTCCTTTGCTTCCTTGCATGTGATCTGCTTCATTCAGAAATTTATGCCTTTAATGTTACCTGCATCCTTTACCATTCCTCCTATATCATTCTCTATTCCAACCAGTCCTTCCTCCCTAGGACCTATGCTGCTAGTTTAGGTGGTTTTGCTTTCCCACCCATTTCCTCACTTTTCTTTACCCACCTGACCTCCCATTCCATTTCTGTTCAGTTTCCTTGTCTGGTTCACTCTTTAAGGAGATATATGATACATATTGCCTCCTTTCGGGGGTTCACGATCCTGACCCTCTATTCCCTGGAACCATCACCTCCACAATGTACTTATTATCAGGTTTGTCACATCACTATATTCTTGGCTGCACCACCTTGAAGTCCTCTGGAACAGATCTTTCAGACTGGAATGTGGACTACTACTGATACCTTCATTCCTCTAGTGGATATTGTTGAACTCTTTTGGCAATTCTACACACATTCATTTTCCTTTGGCTGGGGTCAATCTGATCACTTCCTTTCTTTTATGTTTTGTTTTCAGCTTCCCTAATTGTAACATCTATTTTACAGATCTCACCTTGTGGCAGGTGTGGCTTGGTCAGGTATGCTTTGTTTCAGACCTGCACTAGTTTAGAATGACTATACAATGCTCATTGTAGAAATGGGGTGTTTCTTTAAAACCACTGGCTGCTTACCCAGTGGTATATGTAAATATGTATGCTAGATATTAATCAATTTCAATCTGTGGTGGGCTGTCACTCATGGACTTCATGAGTAAAACAGAAATTGATTTCTGACCATCCCTGCCTACCCTTTGATTGCATAAATCGTGATCAGTCTTCTTTACAAAATATGGAATCACAGGTACTCATTGCATAGTCTGAGGTGGGACTTTCCTCCAGACTCCCCACCCTTTTTTCTTCTAGTGGAGCACGGAGTCCTTACCACTCCCAGTTCCCAGTTGCTGGGGTGGTGGACCATGGAGGTTTCCTCCTGAGTGAGTTTCAATGTTTGCAATACTCGTATTTATCCACTTAGTGATAAAAGGGCAAAGCTGGTTAAACTACTTCTAGAGAAAGTAACTTCATCAATTGATAATGCATTTCCTCTGGATGTTTTTGCCTGGGTGGACTGCACCAGGCAAACTAATTTAATCCATTAATGATCTCTTTCCCCCCTGGATGTATTTTGCCCAGGTGGACCACACTAGTTAACATAACTTCATCAATTAATAGTAACAAACATGACACCATCCCTACTTGGGTTTCCCCAAATGTTTTTGCATGCCCATGTGGACCACACCAGTCAGTATAACTTTGTTTGTTGAGAAATACAAACAAAACCCTACTTGAGTTTCCTCTGCATGGTTTTTGCCCAGGTGGATCTCACTAGACAAAATAACTTCATCCTATTTTACTTGTGTTTCCCCTGGGTGTTTTGCCCAGGTGGACTGCACCATACAATATCACTTCATCAATTGATAAAAACAAATAACACTGCTGGAATTTCACCTTGATATTTTTGTCCAGGTGGACCTCACTAGATGAAATGCCTTAATCTGTTGATAACAACAAACACCCTACTTTCATTTCCCTTGAATGTTTTTTGCCCAGGTGCACCGCACTTGACAAAATAACTTAATCAGTTGATGCCATTATGAATACATCACATGGTTTCATGCCCTAGCCACTTTTTGGCATTCTGCTTTTTTCTTTTCCCCATCCTACTGATGCTGAGGGCGAACTCTGGATCATCATCTGTCAGGTTGAGGTTGGGTAGGTACCCTAGCTTATTCTGTTGCATCTTGCTACAACTTGCACCTATCCAACATCCACATCTGTGGTTCACTGCAAGCATTTCTGACTAGGTTTTTAACACAGGCACTATATCAGACAAAGTCCTGTGACAAACAAAACATGCATGTTCTTCAGAACATACAGTAATTCCATCACTTGTTCAGTGCTGTACATATTTTTGACATTCAGTTGTTCCAGTATTTTCAATTCTGCCAAATTGTTGTTACTTTCCTATTTCTTGGGTGAGAAGCATACCTGTTACAGAAGAAGTGTGGTACCCCATAGGTGTGCTTCATTTTAATCTTGTAGCACACCTGTTCATTCTTGGCAGTTGCTTTCCACTTGGTTTGATATTTCTGTGCCTAAACTGGCCCCTCCACTTTTGCAATATGAGACTCTAGCTTTGTGTGAGAGAAGGAGGTAAGACCATTTTGGAAGTTAACATTTTCTTACACTGAATATGCATTTCTGATATGTACTTCCAGTGTTAATATCTGCTAGTTTTCAAAAGTGAGGATTGAGTGGTAATAGTAGAGGGAGCAAGCTGCACCAGTATAGATGGTACAATACCATTGGTGGAGAGTAGTCACATGATATGTACATGTTCTGAAATGGAGCAAAACTGATGGGGTATAAAGACTGGTGCACTGATTACAAATTTTTTTAGCAATGATTAGGGGGCAAACAAGGATTGAGATAGCTTTGTGTTAGTGGAGGTGAGTATCTATCAGAAATACATTTTCAGTGCAAGAAAATGATAACTTTTGTTTCTTTTCTCATCTGATATCCAGGTTCATGCTTCAGATGTACACTCTTTGGCCTATCATTGCATTCAGTTGGATTCTTTAATCCTAGTTTGGGGTTTGTACCTTGATACTTCAGTTCATTTTTAATGTGCACAGTATTCCAACCTTCATTTATCTTTAACTTCCCTCCAATGTTACCTCTCTACCATTCACCTTTGAGGCTATCCATCACTCTCCTGAGGGGGTTTAGAGAAATGGCTGATCTCTGTTGTTATCCATGTTAACCCATTTTTCTTCTCCAGCTCTGTCCCTTCACACTTGGCTCTTGTGTTGTTGGGCAGAGATGCCTTCTGACATGAATGTGTTTGCCCCCTCCCATCTTTAAAAGATTTATGCATGGATCCTTTTTTGGGGATGTTCCTGAGTCCTTGGAGTCAGCATGTCTCATTCTTCCTAACCTTCCTTTGTTGCTTGTCTGTCCTAATCTTCCTCTGTGCCTGTTTCCCATACCTTGTCTGTTCCTTATACCCTAGATTTTGAGTCATGTTGCCATATTTTTTGCTGCTGACCCTTTTGCTGTACATGGTTTCAGTGATTATCTGATAGGGAAAGGACCTGTGGAGGCCAGGCTGTACAATATTATCCATGTTTTGGAGGACTTTCACCACAGATCCTTGGGTGCTGCAATTCTTATCAGAAGGACTCCTCCTTTGTTTTACCACTCCTCCTCCCTTAGCTCCTTTCCCAGTTCCATTTTTTCCCAAGGGGGATCCCATATCCTACCAGCATGTGTCAGAGGTGGTTCAGGACCTCCTTTCCAAAGGTGTTATAGGTTCTGTGGCTAATCCTGGCCACTGGTTCTACCCATAGTTGTTTACTGGTCCCAAAAAGATAGGGGACTGGTGACCTATTATTGATCTTCCCAGTCTGAACTGATTTTTTGACATTCCTCATTTCACCATAGAGTCATTTCTATCACTTTAATGGCCATTTACTTCAAGATTGTGAATGACAAATGTGTTCGATACTTACCTCCATGTTTCCATATCCGTAGCATCTTGTTGGTTTCTTCGAGTCATCCACACAGATTGGTCCTGTCCATTCCAAGCTCTTCTGTTTAGCCTTCTCTTGGCCCCCTATGGTTTTTGTTGGGTGGTCAAAGCTTTCACCAGATGGATAGACTCCCATGGGTTTTGATTACATTATTACATGGATGACTGGCTTCTTCTAGCTCCATCGTGAGTAGTAGCCTTCTGTCACACTCAGTTTCTTCTGTAAGAAACTCCAAGAGTTGGTTGATTTGTTCATGTAGTGAAGTCTGTATTAACCCAGACTAGATATCTGGTTCATCTTGGGGTCTTCTTAAACTCGTGGGATTCTAGCTTTTATGTTAGAAGAAGTAAGATATTCTATCAGAAGTTATAATTTTTCAACACAAAATGTGTTTCTGATAGATACTTATCTTCTCTGGTGCTTCCAACCCTTCCTCCCAACTTCTAGTGTTTCTTGTTCTTGGTGCCTAATCTCAAAGTGAAGTTAGTGTTTTGTGCTGCTATTGGTGGAAGGTTGTCGCATGATTATTTACATGCTACAGTACAGCTGAATCACATTAAACACGTAGGGGTAGGTGAGAGTATCGAGGCTAGTGGTGAGCAAAAGATTTGAGCATATAGAGGGCAGTAATAATGAGTGGAGGTAAGTATCTATTGGAAAACATTTTCTGTTTTAGAAAATTATAACTTTTAACCTAAAAAATATTTTAGAACTGATATTTTGTCATTTTCTGACATTTCTTTAATGTAATTCATGAAGAAGAAAAATTCATATTCTTAATTCAATAATTTTTTTGTTTGTTTTAGTATCTTTCTGCCCATCCCAAAAAGATCCTTTATTTTGGTTTATTATCCTTTGAGAATATATGGTCCATTTCTTGATTTTAAGTGCTTCCCTAAGTTTTTGTACAGACTTGGACCTTGGTTGAAATCTTATGGCATCACATCAAGTGGTTTGATCATAAAATAATGAAAAATAGCTATAAAGAAAATTGAAATATGATTGTATAATATGCATAGTACAAGTATGTTACATACAATGTAACAGTAAATATATAGTTTTAATTTTTTTATAGTTTGTGCCCTTTCAGTTCCTTTTGTTTGTGAACTGTGAAAATATTTGTGTGTTTGAAAACTACAGAAATTTTCTTCAATGAGAAGAGGTCAGATAACTTGGGATAAGGTAAGTTTTCTACATTTTATAGATGGGTTGAATGGGTAACAAAGAAAACTTTATTACAGGTTTAACACAGTAACAAATATACAATGTTTGGAGAAGGTTTTGTGATCATCAGGTACAAGCAATTTACCTAGGCACAGGAAAATATATATATATATATATATATATATACACACAACATAGAAAGATAGAAATCACACAACTGGAGATTTCTTAAGATTTAACAAAGGTATCTTGTTGATGTCTGGTTCTTTGTTTAAAATTATAGTGTTTTTCTTTTTGATAGTTAGACTAGTTTTATTGAGTTGTAATGTTTTTATACATGAGTTTTTTATTATGTTTACCAAATAAGGTTACTTATGTTTATTGTTTGGCGACATTGTGAGTATGTTAAGTGAATTAAAGATATTCTGATGACTGAAATCTTTATAGAGTATTACTTTTATGTTTTTGTTATTCAAACAAAGTTGGATCACCATTAACTTTATTACTGAATGGTGGTAGTAATAGCCAAATTATTTCTATCATTGTAATCACAGTAGATTAGTGCAAGATTGCTACATATTTGAAAAAGAAAGATAATGGTGACTGCATAGTGGTGATGTTTAGCTGACATTAGTGATTCATTCCCCATGGATTATGTTTGTGGAAAAAATATTCTGCAGAAATAAATGGTATTTGAAATAGTTGGGAAGATAACACACAGGAACTTTTTTCTTTTTTTGCTGATACAAATGTGCTAGTATGGGGTGTGCGTGTATTAATTGATTAGTCGATTAGCAAATACCACCTATTGTCCATCTATACTACAGAATTACTTGAATCAGTTGGTAAATTGGAGTATGTCCAGTTGGCAAATGACCTTTAATTATTGTAAACACAAGTTAAAGCATTTGGGGTATCATAATTTGGATCTTATGTTTAATACAGATGGGAACCAACTCACTAGTGTGACTGAGGAAAGGGATCTTGGCATAGTTGTGGATACGTTACTCAAGCCACTGAAGAAGTGATAGTTGTAAATCCATTATAATTTTATTTTGTATTAATAGGCATATTGATTACAAGTCAAAAGAGGTTATTTTCTATGCAAATCACAAGTTAGGTTTCACTTAGAATACTGTCAATAGTTTTGTTCTCTTTATTTAAAGAAGGATATCAACTTACTGAAAAGGATTCAAAGGAAGACTCATATGATGATTCTAAGAATGGAAAGGTTATCTTATAGGGATAGCTCAAGATTTCTCAACTTATTTTTTCTTGAGAAAAGAAGGATAAGAGGTGATCTTATTGAAGTTGACAAGATTATCTTGGGGATCAGTAGGATAAAGGCCACTTATTTCTTTGTGCTATATTCTGAAAATAATAGCATGAGAGGATACAAGTTTAAGATTTGGAAGATGTAGACTTAGACTAGGCTCCAGTTAACTCATTAGTTATGGGTAGGTCCATTGGGCTTAGCTCGTATGGAGAATGATAAACACTTTAACAATACTTACAATAACTCTGAGCTTTCTTAATTTATCTCATTAAAATTTGGTAAGATTTTGTTAACGATTACAAGTAATTTGTACACAAAGAATGGGATTGTTTTGATTCAGTATTTTAACTGAAGATTTATTTTTGTGTTTTAGTTATTTGCACTCAGACTGAATATTTCAAGTATTATCATCAACATATTGTGCAGTGAAATATTTAAGATTAAAATAGAAAAAGTGTACATACCCTTGAATTTTTTGTCAAATAATTTTGAAAATCTTCTTAGTTTATATTCTTAATTGTAAGTTTATACTTTTTCACAAAAAGTTTATTTTTGATGTTTTGTTTTCCTTTCTCATCCTTTAGCATTATTTCTTATCGTGACACCTTTCAATGGGTGTTCTCTGGGACATTATCAGCAGTGACACTTTAGCCATTGTCAGAACGTTGGGACATTTGTCTTCTACACTAAGCCTGATAAACAAAAGCATTTTGGCTTACATTTTTAAACAAATATTAAACCTTTCTAATATGCGTTTTAATACTTAACTAACACATAGTTAACTAAAATATAAAACTCAAACCTAAATACAACTTAACTGTTTATCAAACTAACGTATTTATAGGTGAGAAATAATGCTAAAGCACTAGCTAGGACACAAGCATCAACAATGCTAAGAACATTGGATAAGTTTTCTATCGAATTCTTCATGCCAATTTTAAAATAACTGTTGGGAAATATAGTATTTCAAAATGTGGTCTTTCTATTGGTTACAGACATCTAGCTCATTTAAGTATAATTGGCTGAGAATTTGCAACCGTATGTGCAGAAGCATGGCATCTGTCAAGAGTTCCAAACATGCCCTTAGGAACTCAAAAGAAGAATGTGTAAACAGAGCAATTAATCTTGATTCTTTCTGTATATGAAAGGATTAGTTTGGTCAAGTTGTTCTCAAGTTACAAAGTCCAAATGTTAAAACCTTGTAAACAACAAACTGAAGTTGTGCATCAAGGATTTTTTGAAACAAACAAATTAAAACTTAGGTAATATAAAACTTTGAACTATAATGTAAATGGTAATGCTAATTTTATTGGTATACATTGATAGTATAATTGTATAATTAAATATTTAATGTAACGAAGTAAATTCTTGTGACATGCACAGTACACGGATGACCATGATCATATGGACCTACCCATAACTGTTAAGACAGTTATATTTTTCTAACAAGATGGTTGATGTAAGTAACAAGTTGTTATCAGTAGTAGTGCCAGTATTTTATAGCAGCTTAAGGTGGAGAAAAAATGATTTCCTGAAAAGTAAAAAGTGGGTTTCAGTTTTTAATTTTTTCAAGGGTGTATGTGCAAGAACAACTTTGAGGGACCAAATGGTATTTTGTTGTATGTATATATATATATATATATATATTATGTTATCCTAATATTCAAATTAATACTTCCAAACTTTTCATCATTTAGATTGACTATCCATAAGAGGATTGTCCAAAAACCTAACAATTTGAACACTTGAATTAAGCTTTCTACTACTTTTTCTATGGTTCAGATATCAGTTCTTATTAGTTTTGAACATTTGGTTGCTTGCATTGAGAAATGAGGAGACAATCATTAGGTTTATATTGTGAGAATTTCAGTCATAAAGTTATTTGTAGTAGGGAGGATAAGAAGTGTAGGACTAGAAAATACTTGCCACTTGCTAGTGTAAATGACTTTTATGAAGCACATTGAAAGTTAAGTTGCTAGTCCTAAGAAGCATTCTCTTCTTGAAGTGTGTGGGAGCAAATTATTTTGGAAATTTTAAGTCTAACGAGTTGCCTAAAAAGAATAAAAACCTTTCAGGGTTTAGGGAGAGAATTAGATGTGTGGCCTCTTCAGGAGGGAACCCTGTGCTACATGTTGGTATAAATTACTCAGCAGGATCCAAAGAGTAAATGAAAGATTATCAAGGATATGTTTTGAGCAAAAGATTGGATTGTTGAACCTAACTGATTTAAAGATATAGTAAATAAAAAATCAAGCTTAGTTGATATTATTCTAATGTTAGGATTATTAGGAAGGAAGTGGATGAAGTAATAAAAAAATCACATTGGTGAGGGTTTGAAAAAACTAAGCTATTGTATTGTAAAGTGTTCGGTAGTGGAATCAGGCCCACAAATTTACTTGATGTAATTTGAAAATCTTAATTAGTTAATTTTGATTATTGTCAATGACACAGATGCATTTTAGTTACAAGCAGTGTTCGAGATATGAATGAGCTTCTACCAATAGTCAAACTAATCTCCATGGATACCCTGATTACACCTTTTTTCATCTCAAAATTACATTATTCGTACCATACCTGAAATTGTTTATGAAACTTTTGTAAGTGGCATTAAAAATGAAAAGTATTTCATTTGCCTAAATACATCAGACAAGACCTACTTTATTTTGTTGTTGGAGATGTCAGTAAACTTGTAGAAGTAATTGTATCTTTATTAGATATGGCAGTGTGCTATGTAATGAAAGTAGGCAGAAATGCTTAGTCAACTGCAAACACTTTTAAAAAGCTTAGTCTTTGATTTGACAAACTGTGACAATAAAGTCACTTAATCAGTATAATCAATGATATAATCAGTATAATGATTTTATCAATTAATGTTTTTGTTTATTCCAACTCTAAGTAATCAAAATATTGCTATTATGACTTTTGATTATTGTTCAGCTTAATTGATTATGCCACATCTCAAATAATAATCTAATCAAAATTAGTGTGTCCGAGATGACACTTCTTCACACATTTAAGCTATCTTTCTTGTGCATCTGCCTTAGAGATTTGCATGCCACCCACCTTTAGGCAACTCCTACCTAATCTCATGAGATTTCTTGTGAATTATGTTACTGCATAATGATGTTATTATATGTCAACTGCCCTCCAGTAGGAGGGCAACACACCTTCTTGCTCAATAACTCCCATTATGCTTTTGCACTTCTTCATTCTTTTCCTTGGCACTGAATACATCAAACATGTTTTTCTTTTTCAACTTAAGAGATTTGTGAAGTTTAAGGAGCTTAGTTTTCTTGTTTTTTCTATAAACTATGAACTCAAGCTGTTGACCTAAACCACATTCTCTCAAGACCTATTACTTCTTACTTATTGCCTGTGGTTGGTGACATTAGGATAGTTATACTATTGATTCTTCATGTACCCTCTACCATCACTCTTATATTATTCTTTATTGTAATCACTCGTTCTTCCCTAAGACCTGGGCTGCAAAGGAAGGTGACTGCTTTTTCTCTTCCATTTTTCTGTTGTGCCCTGTTCATGCCATTCATTGATACTTATCTTGCATCTCTCACTTTCTAAGCTCTCATTACCCAATCTTAATTCCTTGGGATTTATCTTCCTCCAAGGTAATTTTTGTTTCTTCTCTTACAGGTTGGGTCTAACTAATTATGTATTTTGTCTACTTCTTGTTTGAGGTTGATGTTTTTAGTCTGTTCCTCATCCTTCCCATCAGATTTATCACCACTTTTACTCTGTCACCATTCATTTCCAACAACTGCTAAATGAGTTCCTTCATGCAAGCATGTGAACTACTCTTCTCACCTTTGTTGCTTTCTGTCTTCACCATCTGGCTATTTTGTCTCCTGGAGGTTACTACCTGTCTCTGCCATTCTACAGTCTATCCACTCTTGCTAAACTGGGGAGTACCTTTCCTTTTTTTTTACAGCATTTGTTTATAGAGTTTTGCCATGTGGCTGGCGGTACCTCCAAGAGTATACTTATTTCCCAAAGTTCTGCATCGAGCCAGGATAATGGAATGCACTAATACCATTTACCCTGGCTTCATATATGCCCACTGTTGTGATGGGGTGTTCTGCAAGACCATTTGAGGTGTCCTTGTGTTATATTTATATATCTGACTGCTGTCAGATCTAGATCATTCCTATTCCGTGGACTATTATGGAAAAAGTCAGCACCAGAGGGTGCTCTTCCTGCTTCCCTGGCTCATTCTTGCTGGTTTTTCAAAATAAAAATGTGGTTCCCCCATTGCACTGTTTCCAAGAAAAGACCTATCTAGCTGAAGGACCAATAGGAATGTGGGCATTTTCTCAGAGTCTCCCCACCACAAATTTTTTCCCTTTTCTCTTTCAGTGGAGCACAGGAGACCCTTGCCACTTTTAAGCTGCTGGGGTATTGGACCATGGAGAATCCTCTCTGATTGGGATAGAACAATGGGTGCCAATCAGTAGAGTGCACGTCACCCCTCGTATAGCTATTATACTATAGTCTTCCTCCTGCAGTTTGCAACTGTTCAATAGCGTTGAGGTGAGCATATTACAAGATTGTGCGCTCCTCCTGCAGCCTGTGATTATCCAGTAGAGTAGAGGTGAGCATGCACCACTATACTGTGAGCACTCTCTATAAATGTGTCCTCCTGCAGACATCACCTGTTCAGGTGAGCATGCACTAACAAATCGTGCCCTCCTTCTGCAGCTGTTGTATGTTCAGTTGAGATGGGGTGTGCATGCATGCCCCCCCCCAATTTCATGCCCTTTTCCTACAGCTGTTATTGGTCCAGAAGTCTTATGGTAGAGTTAAGGTGTGTGCAAGATACAGTTTGAATGGTTCCCATCTACACTACACATATTGACTCTCCGACTTCTTGTGTGCAAGTACTCGAATGACTATGTTCTTATTTTGTCCATCCCTCCTTTATTCCTTTTTTCTTGGATGAAGAGTATACCCAGGAGGAGATGAGATGCGGCCTCCCATGTGTGTGCCCCTCTGGAGTCCCTGCCATCAGGTGTCACACTCCATGGGTTTCCTTCAAGCATTTCTGAAGGGAAGTCATCTAGGTAAATCAACATAGGATTCTAGTTTAGCTTTGTGTAGAGATGTGTATCGTCTCTAAATGAAAATGTATATCTAATTGATACTCACATTCTCACTCTTCCTTCTCACTTCTGGCACACCTTAGTATTCCTTGTCTTGTCAAAAAATGGAGATTCGTGATTACAAAAGAATAGAGGAAGCTAGTGCGCAAAGAGGTGTATTGTCCTCCCATTGGTGGAAGACATTGCTGCATAACAATGTCATTATGCAGCAACACAATTCACGAGAAATTTCATAAGATTAGGTGGGAGTTGCCTAAACCCACTCCTATGGGAGCATACAAATCTCTAAGGCAAATCCACATGGAAAATAGCTTAATTGTCTGAAGAGGAGAGTATCTATCAGAAATACGTTTTCAATTAAGCAAAATGTTAACTTCTGATTATTACTTTTTACAAATATTTCAATTATTCTAGTCTCATGTAAGAATACCCATTTAGTTGAAAGTCATCAATTGATGAGCTCAGTGGTTAATTGGTTATCAAATTTGCTAATTATCCAGCTCTACTGCTTTATAAACAGCTTAAATTTAGTGGTTGGGGACATGTAAGAAAAAAACAGGAAATTTCTTCTGAGTAGTTCAGAAAATTTTCATTTATTGAAGGCAACACAAAATTACATGGCCTCTTCAAGGGCATTCAACAGTAATTGCAAACTAAGGGAACTAGCACACTACTCCAGTTATTAAATTCAGTTGCTGTTATAACTGGATCTTTTTTACTAGTTGTGTGCCTCAAGGGTCAATGCTTGCGTTTTTTATTTTTTATTATTCACATTAATGACAATTATATAGGGACGTAATACATTAGTAAGTTTTGATTTTGACCTTAAATTTCTGGGTTTTCCAGATGCATTGAGGATTTTGAGCTACTACAGTATAATTTGGATCAGTTGGTAAGTTGGACAGATTTGTAAAATAAGAACCTCTAATTATAATAAGTGCAAGATAATGCACTTGGATTTTTGTATTAAGGATACATGTTTAAGATGGAAAATCACTTACTAGCTATTCAAACTTGTATGGCAGTGTTCTGTTGCTTGTAGTCAATCTAATAGAATTTAAGATGTATTTAAAAGCATTCATTAGAAGTCATAAGAGATAATTATCTCTATACCAATTATTAGTTAAGCCCTACTTGAAATATTCTGTGCAGTTTTGGTATTTTCTGTGGAAGGATATTGACTTCTCGGAAAAAGTTATTATTATAGCTGGTGAGTGGATTAACAGTATTTGCTAATCTGTTAATTGATGGCCACTTTAATCAATAACATTTGATTAATCAATTAATACAGTATTATCCACATATTGGTATATACAAGCAAGCAATTAAAGAGTTAGCAGCAGTGCTGTTAGCCAGCTGGCTTTTCTCTTATCAA
The DNA here is from genome assembly GCF_000517525.1 of Limulus polyphemus. Classification (NCBI taxonomy): domain Eukaryota; kingdom Metazoa; phylum Arthropoda; class Merostomata; order Xiphosura; family Limulidae; genus Limulus; species Limulus polyphemus. The sequence goes on along the minus strand of NW_013668060.1, from coordinate 69,877 downwards.
AGAAAAAAAAACATGCAGTAGGTGCTGCTGGACAGTTAGTTGCCTTTTGTGTAGTCAGTAGTTCAAAATTCATGACAGTGGTAGATAACCATAGTAGCTCTGCCATAATAATGTCAAGACAAACAAGTCTGGTAGCAATGGGAATCAAACCCTGACTCCCAACCTAACCAAATGACCAAAGCTGAACAAATTTAAGTATAAAAAAACAATTTATATGGATAAAATCTGGCAGAGCACACATATCCAGCCATTTATGTAGCTTTGTGCTTAACAAAAAACAACCATAATAGCAATATTTTGATTACTTGAATAATTGGACTTATCAAAAATAGTATTAATCAGAGACCATAATTTTGATTAATTGATTATTTTTGTGATAATTGATTTAATTGTATTATTTTAAAATCTATTTTTGGAAGAGTAAACAGTTATGATTATCTTGTTATATTTCCATGTATAATTAGGTTATCAACAATAACTTCTACTAGCTCAATAAGAATGAATAGCAAGTAATCAACAGCAAATCCAGTCAGGCACCAGTGGATTAAAATCTATATGGTAATGCCTGCAAAAGCTGTAGTAACAAAAACTACTAACCCCTCCTTCACTCTTACCTTGGCAGTTAAATATTTATATACCACAGTTCAGCATACATCAATGTCATGTGTTTACAGTTATTAACATAATGTTATGTTTACAAGTCTGTCAACAATGAATAACTTGTACAACCAGTATCATGTGACTGTTGAGTTACATCTTATGCTGAAGTTCAAACTTAGCCAAAATTATTATGCAAAATGTAAGTAGGAAACTTGTAAGTTGTTATAAATAGTTGTGCATGTAATGTAATAAGTGCATAATGATATGAATCATATGATAATATAATATCTGTAATGTTTATGTGCCAGCAAATACCTGTATCTGAAAGAAGTAATGATAACATAATTCCTCACACAGTAATAATTGGAAACACTAATTTTGATTGATCATTTACTTTACATGACACTAATTGATGTAATTACTGTCTATAGGTAATTTATTACATCAAGTAATCAATTAAATCATCCACTTTTAGTTATTATATGGGATAGGTTAATATCTACTTATTTTCTATTGAGAAAAGAATCGTATAAGATGATCATATTGAAGTTTACAAGAATACCCAAGTTATAAGACACAATTTCTTTGTGCTGCATTTTGGCAAAATTGAATAAAGGAAGAAAAATGAAAAGTATAAGATGTGCAAAAGACAGGTTAGGCTACAGTTAAGATAGTTGTATTCTTATAACAGGTGATTTGCTTATGAAATGAGTTGCCTTTAGCAGTAGATGAGACAAGCACCTTACAAGAGTTTTTAAAAAGAAAATAGATGAGTTCTTGAAAAATAAGGAATGGCTTTAAATTTTTCACTTTTCTTATTGGGATATTCTGTTCCCACCTCCTTCCTTTGCTGTGCAATCCAGGGTCAAACACCTGTGGGTACTCCCAGACTTTCTTCCATGACATGCTTTCCTGGGTATGTTACATTTTCTGTATCCCTTGTGTGTTATGATTCTTTCCATCCCACCTGTATGCTGCCTCTTCCTTGGATAATTTGTTTTTCTGTTCCCTCCAGATATCAGGGTCCATGCTGATTAGTTTTGTGCACAATTAAATTCTGGGGCCAGCATACCTCGTCCCCTTGGGCCTCTGATTCCTACACATTAGCATATCATCATTTGCTGTTTCATTTCTAGACTCACAAGTAAGGTCTTTGAATCAGGTGTGGGAATCTGACCCTGTTACTACTGTGAGGTTTTCCAAGGCCCAATTTTCTCATCTCTGTTTGACCCTCACCATCCTCCTGCATTAACAATCCTCCATTCATCTCTCCTATCTGAGACTATCCACTGTGTCCCTGAAGGGTTTTTGGTGGATATAAGCTCCCTCCTGTTTTCCACATTGGTGTGCTTGTTTTCTGCTTTTTTCTTGCAAATGTAGCTTCTCTGTTTTGTTTTGTTCGGATTTCCTTGTTAGGGATGCACTTTTAGCTCCTGTTTCCTTGCCCACTTCTTATTTGCATAATCTTTGAATGGCTCCATTTTTATGCCAGTTGGTCTTTGGAGATTTTCCTAGCTCATTCGAGTCCAGGGTGGAGGCTGCTTGTTAATACTCTTCCTCCTTTCTTTCCTTTGCCTGTCCCTCTCTCCCAGATTTCAGTGGCTAACCCTCAGATTGCTCATCCCCGGGTCTCCCACCACCTACCATATTGATGACTATACAATTGGTTCTAGCACTGTTGGGGCATGTTTGGCACTTTCACCATAAATCCTTCACATGGATGCTATTGAACCTGTCTGTTGCCCTTCACTGTAGTTCTATTCCCAGTTGTTCATAGTTCCCAAGATGACAAGGGACTGTCATCCTGTCATAGATCTCTCCATTCTCTACTGTTTCATCAACCTTCCTCATTTCACCATAGAGTTTTTCCTCACAACTCTGTGGGTGTTTACTCTGGGTCTTTGTATGACAAAGGTGGATGTCTTGGATGCTTACCTTCACATCCCCCTTTCCCCTACATCCAGATGTTACCTTTATTTTGTCCACAAAAGTTGAGTAGATCAATTCCATGCTTTTTCATTTGGTCTAGCTTTGGGTGGTCAGGTCTTTTGTCCATTTTCTTCATTCTCACATTCTGCAGTTTAACAATTATATGGACAACTGGCTGCTTTTAGCTCCATCCAAACAAACATCTTGCAAGTACACACACTTCTCTGAGAGGCTGCCCAGGTAGGGTTGGCTAGTCAAGTTGGAGAAGTCTTTTTCTCATCGCGACCCAATACCTCAACCATTTGGGAGTGTTCTTCAACTCTTATCTCTCCAGTTGAGATCAATGGAGCTAATAGTTCTCAAAGCTCAAATCTCTCATTGCATGTAAGGTTCTATCTCTATTTAGAACTTGGACTTCCATGGAAGTCCTCATTCCCTTGGATTAGGCTCACATGCATACTCTTAAGGGGTTGTTGCACTTTCAATGGAATCTTGCTCAGGATCTCCTGAACTTTGCTATCCTTCTCCCACCCTCACAACATGTTGATTTAGCCTGGTGGCTCAACAGGGACAACACCACGGCTGGCATTTCTTTTTTGTATCCCCATCCCTAGTTGCATTCCCAGGAGTTGTTGATCTTTGGTTGAATTGGATCTGCACATCAATCTTTTGTAGCTACTTTTGTTGAACTTTGCACCATTTCTTACTGTTGGTTCAAGGTAAATTGGTCATGATCCATTCTGACAATTTGACCATTGACTTTTGCATTGTTCAACAAGGGGCACCTGTTCATGTTTGCTTTGTTTTCAAATGTTGGAACTCCTCTTCTGGGCTCATTCATATCACAGTCTTGTTGTAGATTGCTCTCTTCATTCCGACAAGATTCTCTACATGGAGTGGTTTCTAAATCCTTGAGTGTTTATGTGGTTGAGTACCCAGTGGGGTACTCCACTTCTGGACACATTTGCCACCCACCTCAATTCTAAATTACCCCTCTTATTATTCCCAGTTTCCCATCCTTTGTCTTTGTCAATAGATGCCTTCAATCAGGATTGGTCTAACCTTTACCATTATTCCTATCCATCTCCAACCCTGAGATTTTATCCCTTATCCAAACCATTCCATGCCAAATCCTTCTCATTTCCCCTTCTGGCCTGCTCAACTGTGCTTTCCAGTTCTTACTCCCCTTCAATCATTCCCCCAATTCCCACTTCCACTTTTCTGCTCTTTTCTCTGGTAACCTCAGTCATCTGTGTATGTGATCCTGCCATCACTAGACTGGCTTGAGAGGAAGTCCGGACTCTTCACACATGTAGCAATCCTTCTTTCCTAGTTAGTTCATCCTTTATTCTTAATGGTTTATCAGAGAAATTGGTGTGTTTTCTGCCATTGGTCTCTGTGCCATGGTTACCTCCCTTCCCATTCTAGTGTTCCTCATGTCTCAGAATATTTTACCAGACTCTTTGGCAATGGTTCTTCTATGTCTACCATTGATGGTTATTGGTCAACCTTATCCCGTAGCTTCTATTTTTCCCATTCCCATAGATTTTATTCCTCTCCTGTCCTCTACCTTTTGTTTTGCACCTTTCCACCCTCTCACTGGCTGCCCACTTTCATTGCCTATTGGAGGATATCATCCAGACTGACATGTGGACCACACCACACACCTTCATCATTCATTATCTTCATCATTTTGGCTCTCTCTTCCTCCTTGGGTTACTGAATACTGCCCGTTGCCATTATATGCACCTCAGTTCAACTGTGAGTGGGAAAGTCTTTTTCTATTTCTTTATTTTCATTACAGTGGCACATTTTACTCATTGGATCCTGCTCTGTCCAGGTATAATAATCCATAAAGCTGCATTATGTGGCTATTAAGGTCTATAATACTCACTGTTGAGATGAGATGTTCCATAAAACTGCCAGAGGTTTCCTCGCAGTGTTTTGCTTCATAATTAAGATCCACCCCAGACCACACCAATTCATGGGCTTTCATGAGTAAAGCAGTGTTGGATAGCTCCCCATCTATCCAATCCTGGTTGAATAGATTAGGACTTGCATGCTTTTTAAAAATAGGGTTTTGTGATCACCCATTGCATTTTCTTCATCAGTGTTGCGCTAGTCTGGACTCCCCACCATGTTGTTTCCCCCTCTTTGAGTAGAGTAAGTGGGTCCTTGTCACTTACTATCTTCTATCTGCTGAGTTAGTGGACCATGGAGTCATCCTCCTTTGTGTGCTCAGTTCCACTAAGTTTAGAATAGGGTGGTTGTGTTCTTTTAGTGTAGATGGTGTGAACCCTCCTCCTACTGTTGAATGGACAAAAAAATCCTGATGCCATGTGGTTTTAAGCTGGAGATGATCCACCACATACAGTTCACCCCTCCTGCTGAGGTCCCTCATCCTACTGCTGCCTGGATGTTGATTCCCAGAGGGTCTGGTGTTGGATTAGAGCAGGGCCAACCAACATAAGTCCTCACACATGTGGCTGGTAAGGACCATCCTCATATCACAGGCCAGATGATAAACTCCCAATGCTGCTAGATTTTGAAATGGAGTTAACCCACCACATTGCATTCCTCCTTCCTACCACTGCCCAGATGTTGAGTTTGCTGGTGGTCTGGTGTTGTTTTTATACTGGGTCTACATACATGTGCCCTGACTAGAATGGCACGATGGAAGCTGTTTTCCATTCTATTTCTTCATCTTGAGGTGAAAACATTAGGACCCCTTCTCCTACCTTGGACTGGATGATAAATACTGGATGCTGCTTGATTCTGGACTGAATTTGACCCACTGAATATGGTCTGATGCACCCTAGCCATTCTAAACCATCTACCATGTTAAATTATGCATTGGATGTGCATCTTTTCTGCCAAATTTTGTGACATGTATTTTCACAATGGGTGATGAGTATACCTTGTACAGATGTGGTGCAATCTCCCATGCATTGAGGTTTCACACTCCATAGACTCTTTTTGGGTGTTTTCTGAAGGGTGCTTGTCTACATAAATTTTGCACCAGTCCCTCCACCAGTTTAATGTGGGATTCTAGCTATGTGAGAGGAGGTAAAGTATTGTATCAGGAGTTATAATTTTTCTACAATAAAATGTATTTCCAATAGATACTTACCTCTACTCACATTTCTCATCCATCTTCCTCACTTCCAGTGCTCCTCTTTTGGCTAACCTTGAAGTGAGGATTTAGTTCTACAGTCAGCTGGGGATGTTGCATTCTTATTTGCATACTACAGTGTAGCTGTACCACATATAAACATGTGGGGCAGGTGGGAGTATCAAGGCTAGCAGTGAACAAAAACTGTGCATATAGAAAGCAGCACTGAACAAGAAAAGCTGTTATGTGAGTTAATTATCTATTGGAAATACAGTTTCATTGTAGGAAAATTGAATTTTTTTGTTTCCTTGTTTGTAGGTATCATGGTTTGAGGATCACTGTAGTAATATATTAACCAAATGTAATTGATTAATGGAATCATCAATTAGCAAATATCATTGATCACCCACTCTGTCAGAAATCTTAATGAGTTTCTTGACTGTGTATTATCAATATCATTACAAAATTATGAGGTCATTAAGGCAGATCTTCCTTTTGTAGATAGCAATTGACAATTTGCTTCTTCAAGGCTATTACACACCCACTCATGATAAAAGTCAAAACTTAAACCCACCTTTTGTTTCATAAAATCATCAGTTCTCCTCTTAAGCTCCTGTTGTGTGCAACTGATCAGCATTGCAAAACAGTTGCACACAATATGCACTGAAGGATTTGGTTGTAACCTGAAGATTTTACTGTAAATCTGAGAGAGACATTTTCATGTCAGCTATCCCCTACCTTTAGTTCCTGTAAACTGCCATTGTAGCATTTGTGAAATATGTAGATTCAGTCTTATTTTACCAAGAATTAACATCAACACAATGTTTTATTTAAGTTTAAAGCTAATTTTGTCTGAACTTTACACTAATATCACCTATCTCCGACACCAGCATTCATCAAAATGGGTGTGTTGTTTTTACTCTCTTCTATAGAGAAACCATGAGGTTAAAGTACATGCAGTTCTTGAACTAACTTACAGAAACAGAAAGTCTGTGACTTCCATGGCATCAATTTTGAAAGTCCCATTCAAAAACTTGGAGATCTCAAAACACTGTACTGCATGCTCAGTGTCATTGTAAAATTTGTTACATTGCAATATATTGCTTGTTAAAAACCATGTCATTTTAACTGGTCATCTGGTTTCCTTGTTTATATGTGTGTGCATGCAGTGGTGTTCAGGATGCATCTAAGAAGTATTACGAATGGAGCATACAGTACTATAAGATAAGAGAATATTTGCCATTATTTCCATTTTATGAAGCTAATTCTTCCATCCCATTACAGAATGCAAATTTCAACATTATGGTAATACTTCACTGATCCCTGCTGACAATTGAATAAGCTAAGGTGAGAATACTTATCATTCTTTAATATTCCCATATACCAAGGGTATGTCATAAGGGTTCTGCTTGAATGAACATACTGATCAAATTTAGGGTCTGAAATAACTGTCATGATATACCATATAGTGTCTTAACTATACAGAAAGAAGTAGCATATGGTACTGGTATATGCTAGAAGAAATCAATTTAATATTACTCCACAAATAAACCTTGATTAAAATGGTGTTTAACACTACGTATTCAGTTTTGTTGTCATACCACGGCCTAAAAAGCGTAGAGAAATGTCAGTAGAGCAGAGAATTTACATAAGAGTTTTATGTGATGCTGGTTGGACTCTTCGACAAATTGCTGCTGACTTGAAATGCTTACCAAACACTGTGAAGTACACCCTAGATTGTGAGACTAAGACAGGTAAATTTGAAAATAACAAAGGAAGAGGCAGAACACATAAACTCAATGATAGAAGGAAGACTGCCACTGATCTCAAGCATGAGATAAATGACCATGTACCAAATGACAGAGAAGTGTTCAGATCTACAGTATCAAGAAGATTCAATTGTAATGGAATATTTGATCATAGCAGTTAAAAAGCCTTTACTCCAATTTCCAAATATTGTCAAAAGACATAAATTTGCTAAAAGTACAAAAACTGGACTGTTGATGATTAGAAAAGGGTTTTATGGTCGGATGAGTCCAAGTTTGAAATATTCGGTTTAATGTGTAATTGCACATTTGGCGGAAGAAAGGTGAAGCATGGGGGAGGCAATGTGATGTTTTGGGGGTATTTTTCTGCTGAGGTGACAGGCAATATTTGCAAAATAGATGGAATAATAGACCAGTGCAAGTACCATCAGATACTTATCAGTTACTGTATACCCAGTGGTTTGCATATTATTGGTAAAGGATTCTACTATCAAGAAGATAATGACTCCAAATACTCATCCAACCTATGCAATAATTACTTAGCTAAGAAAGAAGTTGCTTGAGTCATTCAAATGATGCAATGTCTCCCACAGAGCCCTGATCTCAACCAATATGAGCTAATCTGGGATTTGATAGATCAAAAACTTGACAAATCAAAGTTACTTCCAAAGAAACTTTATGGGAGTGTATTAGAGACATTTGGAGTAAAATCCCAAAGGACACTTTGATTAAATATGTTGAAACAATGCCTGAAAGACCATCTGCAGTTATTAAAGCAAAAGGGGGACACACAAAATATTAACTGTTTGCTGAACTCAAGCACTTCCACTGAGTTTCTGTTTAACTAAGTATGAAGATTAATAAACTTTTGATGTTTCATTTGTGGTTTACCTTCCATTGTTCTTTGAAGGTAGCTTGAAATCTAATTTTTAACTTTGTCCTAACATTTTACACAGTATTGTATGTGTTCGAACTATTTCTACCAGTTACGACAATAGCCAAAGAAATATATAATGTCTTAGTATGCTGATAGTAGAGAATGACTAATGAAGGTTATGATTTACTCTTGAGATCATTAAAAGTGTACTGAAAGAACTCAAAGAGAAATTTAAGTTTTTGAGCCCATTTCAAAAATCTGTGAAAGAAAACAATTAAAATTTTGTTTAGTGTTACTGCAATAAGATAAGGTTGGTCAGAAACTGGAAACGAAAAATTTTGTTTTTTTAGGCTTATGGATGTATGAGATCAAAGAATGAACTTCCCGAGTACTTCTCTCATTCAGTTTTCAGAGTCCAAAGTAAAATTCTGAGTAATTAATAAATCAGGATGTTCATTAACAGAAAAAATCCACATTTTCAAAAGGTATTTAATTTGTTCCTTGATGATTTTGGATATTCTGCTATCCTTATGCTGACCTCTCTACTACTGCTGATGGCAACTCATTCCATAAATCAATCTATATGTTAGGAAATTAAAATTGTATATCATAATTGGAACTTAGCCTTTTTTTTATGAAATCATAATTTTTTCCTCTTGTCTATTATCTTTATTATTCAAACAAACTCCAGTTAATCTTTTAAATTTCAATAACATTTCTTCTTACCCTTTATTTCTCAAAATAAGAATAAGTTATTATTATCTATCGTTATATGATAATTCTATCTATTGTAATCAATGCAATTGTTTAATAATACACCCTAAAATTCTGTTAGGTTTACTATTGGCAATAGAGCACTGTTTCAATGGCTTGAGTGATATTATCTAAACTATGTCTAGTCACTTTTCTTCAGACATGCTATAAAGTGAGTTCTCATACATATTAAACCCATTGTCCAAATTACAACCTAAATAAGTTACCTTACACTTTCTGTAATTATAGGTCATTTCCTAAATATTTGTTCAATTTACCAGTTGAACTAAGTCATTTTATAATACCTCAACATTCTAAATACAGTTAGAAATACCCAGGAGTTTGATGTCATCAGTAGACTTTAATAACTATGCAATTATTGGTATCATTAATTTATCTAAGGATGACCCCCAGTTTGACTAGAATCCATTAGTTAGATTTTGCTTTCTCTTCTCCAACCACCTTACTGTCCAGTTGGCCAGTTCTTTCCTAATAAGTACTGTCAAGATTTTCTGAGATTATCTTATTACAGCAAGTCCACACACTTTCCACTGTACAAATAACTACATCCAAAAAAAATAAAATAACAGTAGTTTTGCAAGACTTTCCTTTGGTGACTCAGTATTGGCTTTCTTATATTTTTTATCACTGAATGATTTTATAAAACTTCTTGTATCAGAATCTAGAACTGGACAATTAGTGGTATTTGCTAATGAATTAATCAATTGGCTTTTTAATCATGTAGTACGCCATGCCTCCTACAACCATTACAAAAAACAAAATAGATATGTGCTACCATCTGAACTTTTTCAACCATTAAATTATTCTAACATAGTGTTCATTTTCCTATTTTCTTTTACATTGATTTTATTTTTAACACAATTTTCGAATTACCCTTGATTTCGTATGATAGGCCTTTTCTGAAAGTTGCTACTTGTGCATTTGCGAAAAACATTTTTTTAAATATTTCCTTCTTGACAGATAAATTGCTAATGTCGAATAAATACCACCACGCAATTGCCATTGTTTGTTTTTCAAGTATGCAGTTATCCCACACGTATCGTATGTAAATCAAATAAGGTGAAAATTAGATAACAAAAACATGCTTTACTCCCTTGATAAAGTTAATAATTATTTCAAACATGACACAATTTCAATTACAGATTAGATTATTTATTTACATTGTCTGAATAGCATAAACACAAAAACAATACTTAATAACAATTTGAGTCATCACGATATTTGGCAATTGCCTACCATAGTATATCTATTAAAAATAAAAACACCATAATTTTAAATGAGGAATCAAACATCAACAAGGTAATAATGGCTGGAGACAGGGTAACTTTATTAAGCCTTAAGAAGTCTCCAGTCATGTGACTTTTTTTCCTTCATACTGGATATATACAGGGGTTGGACAAAATAATGGAAACACCTAACATTT
>NW_013668060.1:51353-59190 GCF_000517525.1 Limulus polyphemus | reverse complement strand
AAACCTCTGCTCTCAAAGACAAATGTTTCGAAGCGTTTGGAGTGGTGTAGAAACCACCAGAATTGGTCCGTCGAGCAGTGGGAAAATGTGATTTTCTCTGACGAATCATCGTTTACCTTATTTCCGACCTCCGGCCGAGTGTACGTTTGGAGACAGCCGAAAGAAGCCTTTAATCCAGACTGCCTTCTCCCAACTGTAAAACATGGCGGGGGTTCTGTGATGATCTGGGGTGCTATTTCTTGGAAATCCGCCGGGCCAATGACTTCCCTTCATGAAAGAATTAACAGCCGAGACTATTTAGGAATTTTGGGCGACCAAGTTCATCCTATGGTTCAAGCACTGTTTCCAGAGGGGAACGCCATCTTTCAAGATGATAATGCCCCAATCCATACAGCTAGAATTGTTAAAGAATGGTTTGTTTGTTTTGGAATTTCGCGCAAAGCTACACGAGGTTAAAGAATGGCACAAGGAACATTCTAATGAAGTTGAGCATCTCATCTGGCCACCACAATCCCCAGACCTCAACATTATTGAGCATTTATGGTCGATTTTAGAGATTCAAGTAAGAAATCGATTTCCGCCGCCATCGTCTCTAAAAGAACTGGTGGATGTTTTAACTGAAGAATGGGCTAAAATTCCTTTGGAAACAATTCACAATTTGTATGAATCAGTACCTCGGAGAATTGAGGCTGTAATTGCCTCAAAAGGTGGACCTACACCATATTAAAATATATTTTGTTGATTTTCCAAGATGTTTCCATTATTTTGTCCAACCCCTGTATATTCCTGTGTCTAGGTAAACTGCTTGAACCTGAGGATGATAAAACCTACTCCAAACATTGCACATTTCTTACTGTGGTACACTTTTAATAAAGTTTTCTTTGTTACTCATACAAACTGTCTACATTTTATAAGTTTACCTATCTTATCTTGAGTAATCTGATTCTTCTCATTAAAGACAGTTTCTGTACATTGATAATAATGTTAGAAATGCTTCTAAACTGGCTTGAGATTCTGGTTCATGAATAAAATTTGTTTCAAAACTGAATACCATACAGTTTCCTATAGATACACCAGTGTTTTTTTTTACAGAATTCTTTGTCAAAACGAAAATGACTGTTATTGAGGAAAATTTATAGGAGACAAATAATGTTATTTACTGTAAGTTCAAAGTGCAAATATGTTCGTGTTCAGTAAGCAAATGAGACACAGCTTTAACCCCTTCTTCAAATGGAATATTGCTGTATAAGGCTTTAACGTTTAGACTTGCAAGTAAAGTATTGGCTTGAAAACCACTAGGAAAGGAATTATGAAGCTTAAGCAGAAAGTCAGTAGAGTCCTCTATATAACTTTGTATCACTCAATAATTGTGAAAGAAACTTCTCAAGAAGCCATGAAATTCTCTCACATAGGCTGTAATTTGCTGAGACAATAGGTCTTAAAGACATTTCTCTTTTATGTCCTTGAGGAGGGCAGCAAGAATGATGAAGAATAATAGTGGATAATAGATTATTATCAATGTTTCCTTTAACATGTTTGTTTGAAATAGCTTTGGCTTGTGCCTCAGTTTCCTGAGTTAGGTCATGTTTGAGTTCAAAAGAAGCAGATTTCCTTCAACTGTTGTTTAGCAAGATTAATGCAGTCACTTTTGTTCATTATAACAAATTTTTTGGTTTTGTCCGATGGTTTAATGATATGGCTAGAGTCATTTTTTAGTATCTTTAATGCAACTTTTTCATCTTTGGTGATGTTATGATGATGTATAGAACGTTTTTCTTTCTTGTAGATACCTAGGTTTTCCTTCAGATGAATTCACTTCCTTTTTGTGCGTAGATCAGGCATAGGTGTATTTCTGGTGAAATCTTGAAAAGGACAAGCTAGTTTTAATGTATTTGTGTCCAGATGTGTATATTCTCCACCACCGAAAATATTATCATTCACATTGGCTCGTTCCTTTATATTGCTTGTTTGATTTGATTGTTTAACACACATCTACCTAACTTTGGTAATTGACCTTTTAATACCCTTTCTTTTCAGCTTCAAAGAGTATGGTTAGTTACAAATTGTTGTAGAGCAAAGTTAAACTTTCTCCTTAATGTAAGTTATTTATCTTATATCCACTAAACATGGATGAGTTAACTAGACTGATACTTGAATAAAATGGATCAGTCCTCATTAAGCTCTGAATTTCTTTCGGAGTCTATTATATTATACTTCCTTTTTTTTCTTTCTAACTTCAGCACAATAATGTTTTCTCCAACATATGTCATTATAAGGAACTGTAGCTAGAAGGGTGTGTAGAGTTTTGCAAATATTTGACATTAGGTATTAATTCTTATATATGAATCATGAATTGCATCATTAAGATTACGTATCTTGAATGCTTTCATCTATCTCGTTAAATATTCATTTCTACTCTAGGAATTGGATGACACTGACTTGTCAATAAATCCTTGAATAAGATTATGTCTCCAACAACTTAAAAGAAAATGTCCTTTCACTTTCTGATGTTTACTGGTATCTGTAAACAAATGAGCACAGTGGAGTCAAGCATAACATGGTATTTCTTTATTAATCAAAGATAGTGCTCTTTTAAGAGTGGAATTCATTAATAGAATTAAAACAATGAAAAGAAGTAGATAAAAATGCTTTCTGCATTCGTACTAAATTAATTTATTTTGCAATGTTTTAGCCTTAGGCCCACTTCAGGCAAAGAACAGAATACATGTGACTAAGGTGTAGAAGCAGTTGGAATTAGAACATGAACACGAGACATACAGGTGTGGAAAAAGAGAATTCAATAATACGTAACAAAATATATAATTTTGTTAGCGAAGTATAAAACAAAAAGTATAACATATATATATATATATTTACACACACAGAATACAATTATTTACACACATTGTATACATTTATATAGTATACTATTCATATTCAAATGTCATGGTCATAGTTTCAAGCTAACTTGATGTTCATTATTGATCATGGTTTCTGTTGTACATTAGCCTTGGTTTTTGTATGTCAATTAAAATGCTCTCAGCTATTGCTCAATCATTTACACTCTTCACTTTGTATAAGATCTCTGCTTTTAATGGAATCTCTGACAGTTGTTCACCTTTATGAACTGTTGCAAAGTGTGAGCTGAGAGATGCATTACTGTCCCTGTGTAAGCAATTTCTTGGGTGTTCAAGAATTCTTGTAAGAATTAGGTGAAAGGATACAAAGTTTACTAGAAGTGTTAAAAACAAATTGTAAGACTGTGTGATTTACCAGAGTATGCAACTGTTAAATTTACAAGTAATAATATTAAGTGTACTTGTATGATGTGTTGTTCTTTGAATGGCAGTTTAGTTACATGAACCATCCGTCGTCTCTGCTGATTTTTGGATTTTTTTCATCAATGAGTATAGTTTCGATATATATTTTCTTTCTTTAAAATATTTGGTTTTCTGTAAGATAGAAATTTTAAATGAGTTTTAATTTTCTGTGTTTGGAGCCGGGATAGTTTTGTTGTTGTTGGTCATACTTATATAATGCACTGATGTGTTCTGAGATCCATGTGTGGAAAAGTCTTCTTGTTTCTCCTATATATGCGTCTCTACATTTATGACATATGATTTGACAGACTATGTTTTTGATGTGGCACGTTTGTCCTGCCCTGTTTTCTCTGGCATAGATCTGTTTTTTGGCATATCTTGTTTGTGAGTATGAAGAGTAAACTAGTAGTTTTTTTCAGTATTTTACCTGGTTTTGTGCTATATTGATTATCAGATGGGATTGTTTAATAGCTTTTCAAATTTGTTTGTGGTTGCATTATTTATGAAAGGAATGTTCATTGTAGGTGTTTTCTTGTATGTGTCTTTTATTTTGGGGTCTGTTTCTGTTGTCATGTTTTTGTTTTTGTAAACATTGTCGATATAATAATCGGGGTATCTGTTTTAAAGTCATTTTGTGCTGTTTGAATGGCATTTGGCATGGAGTAGTTTGGATTTATTTTCTTTAGATTTCCTAATATTGCTCCCATTTTGACTTGATCTGAGTGATGTGATTTGCAATGAAGAATTATTGGCGTTCATGGGACAAAATAGTTTGGTGGATATGATTCATCAAAAACTGTAATCAATATTAAATTTGATTAGCAGTTAGCAAATCTTGCTTTGCATTTTTTTAATCATACTAATTTTAACACTTTATGGCAACTAAGTCCATTATTAAATATTCTTAACTCTTTGTAAAGACATTCACTAATGAAAAAGAGGTAAATTGTATGTTTTATTCTAATAACACTTTATTGAGCTTCAATTGTGCCATACGTGGCATTTCGTGAGCAAAATAGTTCCTGGTATATAAAGTATCTGTTTTAAAGTAATTTTGTGCTGAAAAAGAGGTAAATGGTATGTTTTATTTGTGAACAAAATAGTTCCTGGTATATAAAGTAAAACTTTAAAAATGCAAGAAATCCCAAACACCTCAGCTATCACAAAATAATGCAACAATCAATCAACCAGAGAAAGAAGTGACTTAAAGATATTGCAACTGAACAAGGTTCCCACAAATCATTATCCAAGTTAATTTAGTTTATTTATTTATTTTTGTTTTTGTGAGACCTCATCGCTTTCTTCACAATGTGGTCTTCTTGGCTCTTTGAAGAAGAAAATGACTAGTGAATTTTCAACAGTAATTACCCCTCTCACCAGGTGTGTCCTTTACTGTACATGTCACAAGGGTTTTAGTGAGTTACATTAAAAATTTAATTAAACTACTTTTTGTTTGTTTGTGTTATACCAATTAGTACAGCATAAAATCATAGCTAATAATCCTTATTTTGATAGTATATAAGTTTTAACTTCTTAGTTTTATAAGGCAATATTAAAAAAATGATCTGGAATTTTCTAGTGTAAGAAATATGACATTTTTTTCTCTAGGCATCTTCTCTTCTCTAATTTATTTATCACATCTTCAACAAGTATGAAATTTAATGTAAATTACCTATTATGATATTGTTATTGCTCAGATAAAGCTTAATTTTCATAGCCTTCAATTTTGTTTGGTTACAGAGCTATCAAATAGAAAATCAGAACCTTTTTGTTGCACCCACCTGTCACATCCTCTCTTTCAGGATCTATCAATAGTTCTATCTTATGTTTCATACTATATTATTTTTAACCAATATAGAGCCATGGTTTTCATCTATCAAATGATATGTTATATTATGTTGTTTTCTGCACAGAAAAATATTAAATTAGTACAAGCTTTGTTCCCACGGGAAATACATCAGCTAATTGGATGAATTTGTAACGGCTCTTGTCACATACTTAGAAAAAGGAAACATTGTGATAGTTATGGGACATTGTCTGCTTTTTTGCATGTTATTATCCTATGTTTTTTGGTCCATTATTTAATTGAATAAAAATTGTTTAGTGCACAACTACCATTAGTAAAAAAAAAAAATTAAGGTTAAGTGTCATTGACAGCAGATAAAAAGAAGGCCTAGGTAAGTACTTTATTTCTTGTGCATTCTATATTTATTATTATAAAAGTAACTAAGATGTAAAAATAGGAAACCCTTTAGGTTAGTTAAGGTTAGCTTAAGTAAAATAAATAATAATAACATAACAATTTTTTATGAGACAAACACACAAACAGCTTGGAGTAGCTCGTGTTTTTAATCTTAACATGAAAATCATTTTGCAAAAGAAGACTTGAAGACTTGGACAAATCTTTAGTAAAATTACTTCATTAAAAAATTGATTTTTGTAGAAATGACTTGTAATGTTTACTAATAGTCTGCCAAATTTTGTGAAGATACACATACTCTATTAAAAGTTATAGTATGGAAACTATATAAAAGTAAAAATGGTCAGGTGGTTGGTCTTTGGGACAGAGTACATATTGAGAGAGTTCAAAATCAGCTTAGTGCTGAATGTGCTGTGCATGTAATATACATGTGTATTATAGTCTACTTGGCAAGGCTGCGGGCACCAATATGCACATGACAAAGTGTAAAAATACTGTATGTACTGTTTGGCAGGAACTTCCAAGAAATGAACATCAACTTTGGCTTTACTATATGAAACAGAAACATTACAGCACTTTCACTATGTTATTGGAGGTCTCAAAGATAACATACAAGAGAAAGGAAGGATTTGCACATTATGCTAAGCAGAGAGGAAAGTGATTTGCAGCTGTTTTTTTTTTATTTGCAAATTGCGATGTGATCCCAGATAGTTTGTCTCCTGGCTACTTACATTCTTTGTTATGCATGGATCTCCATATTTGTATTTGACTTTTAGGGTTATGTCCAAGAATGTTAAGTTTCCTTCTGCTTTGGGTAGTTTTAGTGTGAACTTGGCTGATAGGTGAGAGCTGTATAGGAAATAGTAAAACTGATATAGTGTTTCTTTTCTGCGATTCCTTTTACAAAATATGTTGGCGATGTATCTATACCACATTTCTGTGTCAAGAACTTTGGTTGCTAGTGTATGCATGAATATGAGTAGCTATTATGTTACTATGGAGGCAGAAATGCAACATCATATATAATTAGTAAGCATATGCAAATGATATGCTAATTAATAATGAATTTATAATTAACATCAAATTAATGGGTTAGAAATTAAAGGTTAAGTAATTAATTAGATGCAAATGATATGTAAATTAATAATTAGGTATTAATGGTTTATTAATTAAAGGTTAATTAATTTGCATATAATATTAAATATTCACTTTAATTATGATTACGTCATCGACTCCAGAGGGTTTTTTTTTGCTAGGTGGCATGATAAAATTACATCATCACCATTGGGTATGTTACTAACATTGATCTATTTTATATTATTTCATTAGATTTATAGTTTTTGCTTTTATAATTAATCATTAGCCATTCTTTTGTTTGAAAATAGTGATATACAGTGAATTTAATAATTATAATTTTACTCTATAATGAATAAATAATTCAAACATATCACATATTTTACATTTTCAAATAGGTTATTCTTTCACTTATATAAAACCTTATTATGTTTTAAATGGATATCATTAATATATGTCAGTTAAATTACAGACTGAAACAAAGGTGGGTGGTGTTTCTATAGGTAGAAAGTGTTACTGTACTTACATAAGACTGCATACAAATGTTAGGAAAATATAATTAATGCCAATCATTACACTGTATTTTACAAATGCAGATGATGCTTCTTAGGCAGATAGTTTTACTAACACATATAACTTACCGTAGTATATTTGAATATAGTTTTCACTTTCATATTTAATTTGCATGGCACACTTTTGCATTTTCTGGCATTTAATATGTAAAAACACGTTCGCTAGTTCAATAGTTTTCATTTCTATAATTAATATATTGCTTGGCATCTTTGGAAATAATGACATACAATGATTTTAGTAATTATAATTTTACTTTATAATGAATAAAGGATTCCCACATGTTGCAGATTTAACATTTTCAAATAGGTTATTCTTCACTTATATAAAACTCCAATATGTTTTAAATAGATATCGTTAATATATGTTAGTTAAATCACATACTTAGCAAGACTGAAATAAATAATAATGTATGGCTTACAAAAGCATATGGTGTTTCATTAGGCGGACAATGTTACTATATCTACGTAGAACTACATACAGAATTCAGCCTGTCTCAATTTATGCATATTTTACAAGTAATTAAAAATTGCAAAAATTATGTTCAATGTAGGAATGGCAATGCCAAAAAGTACAGAAATAAGGTAGGGATGAAAAAAAAACATAAAAGATCCCTACATAAGTAGCCAGTAAGTACTGAGTCAATCTTACAAGCTTATGGTTATTAGCCACT
>NW_013668060.1:48117-51046 GCF_000517525.1 Limulus polyphemus | reverse complement strand
TAAAACTGTATAGCCCTATTCAGTTTAAATGCTTTTATTCAAACCTGAATTTATGCAACTGACAGGATTTCAACGTTTGTTCTAGATAAAAGTTATTCTTGCAAAGATTTTGTTTTTGTGTCTTCATCCCTACCTTGTTTTTGTACTTTTTGGCATTGCCATCCCTACATCGTACTTAATTTTTGCAAAATGTTTTTAATACTTGTTTCCCTTCTCTTCTTATATAACTTCATTGAAGTAGGTTGATAAGTGAGCATTTGTTTTATTTTTATAATTCAATGGTAATATATTGTTAATATCATATCTTTTGTCAGTTTCTTCATTGCACTTGTCGAATGACCTCAGATATTGATATTATACCATGTAGTTGGCTACAATATATTATTCATCATTCCTGGTCATAATCTTGACTTCTTGGTGCTTAATGTTGAGGAACCTACAGTAAAGAAAGAACTTATGAAAAATGTATACCTGTATCATCCCTATATTCATGTTTGTTTTCTTTTTTGTCACTGCTGTCCCTGCATAATTTTACATTTACAAAATGTTTTTATTACTTTTGTGATATTATTTCCCTTCATTGAAAATGAGTGTATTCTATGAATAATAAAAATTAATTTTAATATCAGGTGTATTGAGTTTTTTACTCCTTCGCTTCATACATAATATAGGGGTTGGCTCCCAATTGTATAGTGTAAAAAGCATTGATTATTCATCATGTTACAGTCATGTAATGTTCATCTATTATTGGCTGGTAATTCCTGTTTTACCCCATACTTAAGGTTTTTAAAGGAACACCAGATTTCTGTATGAAAGCTAACTTAAAGGGATAATGATAACATTGTTTAAACTAGAATTATATTTTTTAGGTTATGTAAAATATAGAAGAAATAAGTTGACTGTTCAATACCCTTACAACCTTTGCAGCACCTTGTTTGGTTATTCTACAAGCTATTTTTGTTGTAGGCTGGCAAGAGAATAATAATAATAAGAAGAAGAATTAAAAAGGACGTTTTGAGCAGATTTTCTTTTCCTTTTAATTCTAATATGCATGTTGTTGTTTTTTTGCATTTTTACATGTGTACAGCCTTAACAGTCAATGGTAAAGGTTTTTAAGTGTCTTTACTGTTTAAGGTGCTTTTTGCCCAAAAGTTCTATTAAGGTTTTGTGCAATTACTTGCTATCCCTACTACGAATCAGTATTGTGGTTCATGATATTACTATTTGTTGATTTCAGTTCAATGTGTAAGATTTTGAATATAGTTTATAAACGAAAAGGTTAATGTACATTTCTTGTTATTACTAAGTTTGTCATACTACTCGGTAAGATTAAACTGACATATAGCAATGGATCAGAAATTCAGACAGAGTGAGTCTACAAATGTTAGGAAACTATAATTAATGCCAATCATTACAGAATATACTTTACAACTAAAATAAGCTGTATATTCACTATAAGTCTAACTTACTTAATAAAGAACAGATTTTGTATATAACTGAAGTTGACAATCAGTAAAAAACGAATATATCTATTCTTTCACGTTATATAACCTTACAGAAAGCTAAATGTACATCCATGACATTCTCTTTCTCAAGATTTTGAGATATCATAAGGAAGCCACTTTCAGTTTGTAAGTTACTACTTTTTGTTTTTGATCTAGAACTCACATATTTGTAGTTTAAAACTACTGTTGTTTACAAGTATAACTCATCAAGATTTATACATAGTCTAACTTCTTCAGCATGTAATCATTTAAACACATAAAGAAATAACAATATTGTCCAACTTACAATTAGGGTCGTGTTCTTCAAATTTGCCTGAGAGGCAAATTTCGTTGACAAGTTGACAGCTTGAAAACCTTTGATAGTTAGGAATAACACAAACTGAAACATGATTGGATTATACAATACTGGATTGCCAAGATTAAATTAACTGTCATACAAGTCTGGTACATATCAGTTAATGTATAATTCTTGTATACTTTCTACTCAATTAGATCTATGAACTGAATGTTTCTAATGCCTATTAACCTTTTCGAGACAGATCATGGGTGAAAGGCCACATCATCTTGTTTGTTGACTCACATTCAAAATTTTATAGAACTACTATTTCATGAATTTATGTCAATAACTTTGGTATCAAACTATAGATTATAATTCAAATTTTAGTACTATATATTACGTAATTTCTTAATTTAAAAACAAATATTAAAAAAACACAGATAAACATCAAATTTTAGTGACACGTGGTATGTTGAATGCAGCACTGGTTCAAATTAGATGTTTGTGAAGTCAAAATACTAAGTCTGTAGTATTATACAAATTAGAAACTCAAATTACCAATCGTAACAAGCCAGAATATAAAATAAAAGCCACTTATCTTTTCAATTTGCTAAGATATTGCTCATGTAATATATCACACACAGTGGCACCCTGCCCACCTCTTTCCATTTTTGGAAATGCTCCCTTATTTACACTTACTTCTATATATGACATGAATAACCAATCGGAAGCTCAGAATGTCTTTCTAGTGGCTCCCTCAGCCATTGTAATGGTGCCATTACTTTTTTTTGAACAAATATTTCAATGAGGTAGGGTGTCTTTAGTCTGCTTGAATTTTCATATTTGTTTAGACTAAAATACATCTTAGTTACTAAGCTTGATAAATTATAGTGGAATTCTGTGATATTAATGTAGTAATTTATGATTTTTTTAATTATTTGATTGTATATATAAAACATTAAAAAAATATTTTGTTTCATATCCTCCACACGCAAATTTTTTAAAGGCTTAGCAACCTATGTCAAGCAGCAACCGAGTACAAAGGTCGTAACCAGAAGAAATAGTTGTTTGCTTTACCTCTTTAGCTACTGTTCTGTGTTTTAAGAAAAATAAGTTTAAGAACTTATTTCAAAATAGCAATTATCTA
>NW_013668060.1:0-48043 GCF_000517525.1 Limulus polyphemus | reverse complement strand
ATTTTACAAAATACTAGTCTACTAAAACACAGCCAGGACAAGTTACTTTGTACAGACCAAAGGTCAGTTTTATATAATTTGATACTGTAACATAAGTGCACATGAGCCACGTCATTGTAACTTCTGTATTATTAACCAGGTACAGCTGAAAAGTCAATATCAGTATAATAATAGATATATGTAAATGTATAATGTTATGAGATTTAAGCTATTTAGTTTAAACATTTACGTTTTCGTGTTATGATTTTGTTTATTTTAGAATTAAAGAGGCAAAATTTATATTTATTTCCTAATTTTATATGGTGGTTGCAAGATTGGTCAAATCTACTGAATCCATACAGAGATTAATTACCGAAAATAACAGATAAAATACAAAGTTTTTTCTCAAGAAATGTTTGATAACTATCTGGATATTATAAAGATTTTGGTTGAGAAATTTGAAAATTTTCTGATGCATAAAAGTATTTTTAATCTTAAAATGAATATTATGTTGCATAATAGATAGGCAACATGCAAAAAGAAAAAAAAAGACATAAAAAAACATTGTTTTACAACCTTAAGACTTAATAAACAAATTTTATATTGTACGTATGAAAGCACTGTAATTTTTACTATAATCTGCCAAATTTCGTGAACATTTGCTTATTAATTTAAAAGTTTTTAATGGTTACTAGGTTGGTCCCAGTGGATTACTATCTTAGATCAGTTGTTTAGGTTTATAGCTAAACATTCATAGCAAACTTGGAAGATGATTTGTTAAAGTGGAAAAGAGAAATCTGAGTGAGCAGTCTAGATGTTATGTTTATTCTCATTGGAATCAGTAGTAAATGGTCAATAAATAATAATTTGCAAAGAAATATTATTAGTCTTATTGCTATGTGTTCAGATGTTCTCGTAGTTCAGGAAAGTCTCGTACATTTTTATTTAGCATAGATTGATGATGAGTTTGTTTGTTTTTGCATGTTTGAAACTTCAAGGAGTATCTTGAGTATCTAAAGGAGGGAACTACTTTACTGACACAGTAGTGCTTGTCTACACTTTACAGTCCCTTGGCTATGTACTTTAGAGTTTACCAGAGTCAAAAAGTTCTCCCTAATTACATAATGTAGTAGCAGGCTATAAGCAAGAAGGTCAAAAGATCTATTGCCCAAAATTACAGTACAAAGTGAATATTGAATTTACTTATTTATCATTTACAAGTGCATAATTGTTTGGTAGAGTTTCTAAATTAAATGTTTTATGGTCATATTAGATGAATGTTTTATTAACAGTGATTTATTACATTTGATTACTTATATGCTAGAACACTTTGGATATACCATAGATATTACATTTGACTATAGGTACACTTTTTCAAATGAAATTTTGTCCAGAAATGGAGAAGACGAGAGATATTAATATGAAAAAAATGACTTTGTTTAAACAAATGAAATTTCTTTTCAGGGTCGTCATATCTTTAGAAAGAGAAAACTATGTTTACACATATCATCTCTACTGATGAAAAGGTTTCTCACTTCTAATATTTAGAATGATTTACAATTTAATCTATTTTCTCATCTTTCTTGTAAGATTTCAGTGAATGATTAGATATAAATCTGAACAGTCAATCTAAGATCATGATCCCCTATCTAATACTTAAAGTTTTTGAAAGATTTGTGAAAGGTAAGGATATAATTTTCTAAGATAGTAATGGTTAAACATAGTTATTTAGAACTAAATTTTAGTGAAGCAAATCAGCATAAAAATATACATAAATTAAATTATTGTATATTATTTAGAGGTTTAAGTAAGTGTTATTTTCAGGACAATTAGATGTTATACAATACATTAATTATAGAAATGAAAAGTAATGAATTAGCAATAAGTGTTTTACATATAAAATTCCAGAAAATGCAAAAGTATGTCATACAAATTAAATATAGAAGTGAAAACTATAATCATATGCTACTTAACATTAACTCTCTCAACATGGGCTTAGTCAATTTGACCAACCATGTAACCTCTTTGTAGTTTAAAATCTTTATAGATTTAATACTTCTAACTTTCAACATAGTCTGTATATCTTCACAAAATTTGGCAGTCTTTCAGTTAATATTATAAGTCTTTCACATTCAAAAAAATCATATTTTTAGTGAAGTATTTTTAATTAAATAAAGATTTGTCCAAGAATATATTGAGTACTTGTTTTGAATAGTCTATGTTAAAATTATAAATCATTTTCCTTATTTCAAAAATCTCAAATTTCCCTTGTGTAATCCCTAAAACCTCCTAAATGCATTTCAAACGTTTTTTTTTCCAGTAAAACTGTAGTTTATCTGTTATTTTCTCTACTCTATCTCAAAATGGAATCGATCAATTCGACCGACCTCACAATCACCAAAAAAAAATTGAAATAAATCTAAATTACCCTTTTTTTTTCTTTCTAGAATGACTTCAAATTGTAACATGAAACTACATTCTTTTATCCTAAGTACCTTTAAGTTTGTAACAGTATACATCTATTTATAATTAAATTTTATTGTTTTATTGCTCTTTGAACTGTGAACTTGGGGAACGTGCAGCTCACGTTATGCTAACGAATGACATTAGCCACAAGCTACTATGAGCTGCATGTGTGTGTGTGGACTTGGACGAAAAAGAGACAATTATTTAAAGCTCTGGATAGAACTGTGATAATCAACGGTGTAATGAACCTTTGCTTATATGTTTGTCTTGTTTTAATATATTATTTTAAAACAAGTGGACTGTGTGTTGTTTGTTTATTGTTGAAATTTATCAACAACAAGTCACAGACATGTATTGTAAAGAATTTGGCCCATATATAAAACCTGACAGTGTTAAATGGAATGCTAGAATGAAATTGAATGTGTGTACTTGCACATGATGTTGAGGAAAAGAACATGATGCTTTTGTTTAATTTTCATCTTCAAGAGCTTGTATATTTGTATGACTGTGTATATATAGATGTGTGTTTGTATACAAACACATACACATGTATATATATTTTTTTAAATGATCATTTAAGTTGGTTGAAAATGCATTTTTAGCTTCAAGATATATTTCATTAATCACTTCTGTGTTCTTTATTAATTTGAGATCTGATAATATTTTGTGGAATGCTTTTACAAAAATATAATTTAGTGAAAAACATATTAACAAGGTGTTTTGTTTTGTGCCAAGGTTTTGCTGGTTTCAAGTAGCCGTGCACCAGAAAAATGGATTGTACCAGGGGGTGGCCTTGAACCTGATGAGGAACCTGATATTGCTGCCATTCGAGAAGTTATGGAAGAAGCAGGAGTTACTGGAACCTTAGGGCGCTGTCTTGGCACATTTGAAGTTAGTTTCCATCCATTCTTTGTATGTGTGTGTGTATGTATAGAGAGGGGGGGAGAGAAAGAAAGAAAACTTTTGAAAGCTTATAAAGAAAGGGTCAATAACAGTGTTACACTTGTTTTTTGTGAATCTTGCATTTTGATGGTATGTGACTAAGGTGGTTGTACAAATGTTTTGTGAAGAGTTCATTTGAGTGCAATGCTTTCTTGGATATGCTTATATATCATAGTATACTGCACAAAACAATTAAAGGATAATTGAAGTTTATAGTATTTTAGTTCTAATGCTCTAAAACCCCTGCTATAAAATAACTGAACTTCATCAGTGGTATTTGCTTAAAGGATACTGTTTCTGATTAATACTTGTATATTTCATACATGTACAACATTGAATGCATAGTGCATGTATTTGCAAACCCGAAGAACCGTTACTTGTTTGCCATTTTTGCCTCTGTACTAATACACTGAATAGGTCTAAAATATTTTAATTTTCTTTTGGGGGGGGGGGGTCTTTTAATCATTTTTGAACTTTGTATGGTGGTCAGGGTATACTTCATATACATAATGTAAGAAAATATCCAATGTCAATATAGTGTATGTTTTCTTCATCTGTAGAACCCCAAAATGTACTAAGGAGAAAAAATATTTTCCTACAAGTAAAGATGGCATCCCAGGCTCCAAGAAAATGAAAGCCAGAACAAATCAAACAATATATATTATGTAGTATAAATGTTGATGATGTAGTTATCATTCTTACACACATACACACACACACACACAGCTTCATTATACTACTATAGCACCTCAAATAAATTACATTTACATTCAGCAGCTTCAATATACTCACTAACATAACAAAGTTTAATACTTTAAGTGGTGTAGTTAATGAAATATGTGTGTGGCTAAAGGATTTATGTGGCAAAAGTGAGCAGAGCATTGCACTGTCTCTGGTGTTGGCATTCCTCCGGACTCTCCACCACTTTTTATACCACCTTGTTTTTCAAGTGGAGTATGGGAGCCCTTGCCACTTTACACTTCCAGGTTCCTGGGGTGGTGCACCATAAAGGTATCCTTCTGAATGTGATCATACATGAATAACTAATATACAACTGCATTCAGTTGAGAGTAGGGAAGTGGTATTCTGCTGGTGTAGAGCATGCTGGTCCTCCATTCATGTGCACCATCTCTATCCATTAAACTCCAAGGGTTTATTTTGTGCCTAGCGTCTTTGACTATCCAAAAGGTAAGATTGCATATCATTTATAGGAGCAATCGACTTCTGTGTGGTGATGTTCAGTGCTGTATGGTCCTGTTCAAGGAGATGAGGTTGCACATTGCACTAATATTAGGTTGTCAAGAAATTAATGTCATGTTTTGTAACACTTTCATTTACCACTGTATAAAATGTCATGTTAATGTAGCCTATACAATGTGTAAAGTTTAGTATACTCTAATCCCTTACAGTGATGGTACACAACAAGACACACATTCGGCATGTAGTGCTGTTTGAATTACAAGAAGGGAAGCAATGCGTCTGCAGCCACGAATATTAAAGAAATTTATGGAAATGTTTTGAACATTCGTAAGTGTGAAAGATGGTTCAGCAAATTTTATTCAGTGACTTTAGCCCTAAAGATTGTGATGGCAGGAGCCAACGTGTTGTAATTGATACTGATGCTCTGAAGATGCTTGTTGAGTTTAACCCAAGCCAACACACTTGTGAAATGACCCTGAAATTGCATGTCTCTCATGAAACAATATGTAAACATCAAAGGAATATGGGAAAATTCCATAAAGAAGATGTTTGTGTGTCTCATGAACTCTCTAATGATCATCGTTTCCTATGTGTGAACGTTGTTTCATCTCTTCTGGCGCGTAATGCACATGAACCATTTTTGGACAGAATTGTCACCGATGATGAAAAATGGATTCTCTGCAAATATTAAATGCCAAAAACAATGGCTCAGTCCAAGACAAAAACCACTTCTGACCTCAAAACCTGGAATCCATCTGCAGAAAGTGATGCTTTGCATTTAGTGGGACGTCAAAAGAATAAATCATTTCGAATTCTGCAATCCACAGTGAACTGTAAATGCATAAATCTATAGTCAGCAACTGGAATGTTTAAATCAAACCCTTTATCAGAAACGCCCTTCACTTGTCAATCGGAAAGGTGTTCTTCTTCTTCTCCACAACAACGTATGTCCATATGTGGCACGTTTGACACACCACAAGATTATGGAGTTGGGTTGGGAAGTTCTCCCCTACTTACCATATTCTCCAGATATGGCACCATCAGATGACCATCGCTTTCGTTCACTGCAACACCATTCTAATGTAAAACATATGCAAATGTGGAAGGTATTAAAAAGGACATCGACATGTTTTTTGCTTCAAAGCCAAGTGATTTCTTTAATTAGGGCATTAACAACCTGATTGTAAGATGGAATAGCATCATCGATAAGAATGGAGACTATTCCATTTAATAAATGTTTTGTTTTGATATACAAGTTGTTCAGGTTTTTTCATCCCAAAAAAAGGGGCATTAATGTCTTGACAACCTAATAATAAAAATGCTCTTTTTCTATATGATGCACTCCAAAGGTTAATTTTCTGCCTGGCTTTCATGGCTATGCAGAGGGTGCAATTCCATATGATTTTAGGGGCATTCCACTTCTGTGCAGTGGTATCCTGTCCAAGGAGATGGTGTTGCTTTGGAGTTCATCCATCACATTGAAGTTCACATGTTTGATTGGGATCACTCATCCTACCATCACATGGATGACTGTTCCCAGTGGCTGGTTTTGGATTGAGAGCAGGACCAATCAACATAGATCCTCACACATGTTGCCTGTTACTACTATCGTTTGGATGTTAGGTTCTTCGATGTCTGGTTAGTTGTGGACCGTGCAAATGTGCCCATTTCAGAGATCAATTTGCACATTGTGGACCGTCCTCCTACAATGGATTGAAGGTTATATTCCCCTTTGCTGCTTTGTTTTGGACTGGAGTTGACTGGCCATGTATGGTCTGCTGCACCCTAGCCAATCTACACCTTGGAGCACATCCAGTTTTGTTTTCTCCTACATTACTGTCTGTAGAGGATTCATCTGCAGACTCTCTTCATTGGAATTGAGAGTACGTTCTCAGGTGGTTTTGGATTCCAATCTTACCATTTTCTCTCCCTTTTGGTTGTGCTCATCCTTTTTTCTGCTTGTGTCTGCACACTGAGCAAAGTTTATACCTGGTACAGAAGTTGTGCGGTCTCCCAAGGATGATTCTTTATATTGAAGATCATCAGTATAAGGTATTTTTCAGATACTTTCAAAGGGTGCTACTTTATATCCCCTGCACTGGTCCCTCCACCTTTTCAATGTGGGATTCTAGCTATATATGTGAGAGGAAGTAAGGTACCATATCGGAAGTTATAATTTTCTGACACCAAAAACATATTTCTGATAGGTACTTACCTCCATTCAAATTTCTCACCCTTCCTTCCCCACTGAAAATCAGTGCTTCCATTTCTGCCTAAGATTGAAAGGATAGTTCAGAAGAATCGAATAGAGGGAGCCACATGCATCAGAAGGTTGTATTGCACTCCTATTGGTGGAGGGTTGTTGCACAAAGATATGAGATGCAGTGGAACCATGATAATCGTGGGTAAGTGGGAGTGCAAAGCTTGTGGCATGCACAAAAATGTTTGCATATTGAGGGCAGCACTGAATAAGAATAGCTATATATGTGAGAGTAGGTAAGTGCTTATCGGAAATATATTTTCTGTATAGGAAAATTATAACTTTTAACATAACATAACAAAGGACTTCTTGGTATGGCTAGGCTGTCCTATCCATTAAATTAAATTAAACCTTTAATTAAAAAAAATATTTAAAAAACCTGAAAACCAGCACTTACCATTCAAATATTCAAGCTTTACCTTAAATTTACTGCATATACCACGTTTGAAGGCAACCTTTGCTAAAGGCCAAACACCTTGTTAGAAAAATAAAGCTATCTTAGCTGAAGATGGCTTCTTTCCTACCATAATTTATACTTGTGTTTCCTAGTCTTACCATTGTCACCATTAAATATGAAAAAAGATGATGCATCAACATTATCAATTCTCGTAATGATCTGAAACACCTCAGTCAGATCCCTTCAACTCTTCATTTTTCAAGAGAAAACAAGTTCAGAGATCTCATTCTATCCTCATATCATAACATTTCCAACCCAGATATCATCTCAATAATCTTTTTCTAAACCCTTTCCAACAATATAATGTCCCTTGAAAGGTAAGGAGCTCAAGGCTGAATATAATACTCCAAATGTGACCTAATCAATGACCTATACAATGACATTATAACCTCTTTAGTGTTTTATTCAGTATTTGGGTAGATACAACCTAAAATCTCATTTGTCTTACACTTGCAACAGCACATTGCTTGGATGGCTTAAGAAACTGATCAACCAGAACATCAAGAACAGAAGAGATGATACAAGAATTATGTGCTGTAAATTGAACAACTAAATCAGTTGGAAATACAGATCAGATGTGGAAAAATTTTTTTGCATATTCCTTATAGACAACAAAGGGTGGCTGCAGTAAAAACCAGGTTGTCTCACAAAGGATATAAAGGGTAAAATTAAAGAAAAGCATTATAAGAAGCATAAATTTACTGCAATGATGGGAAGTTTGGATGCCTTTGGAAGATCAAGGGAATTATTCAAATGAGAAATTAGGAAAAAAAACTATATGAGAAAAGGTTGGTTGAATATGTAAAAACAAATACGAAGGATTTTTTTCAAATGTGTTAAGAGTAAGCAAAATGTTACGATGGGAGTAGGAGCCTTTGAGAGATGATACCACAAGGCTGATACCTGATGATTATGAAATAGATGGATTATTAAATTCTACTTTTTCTTCAGTTTTCACTAATAGAGATTTAACTATTTCAGTACAAACTCAGTTCCAGGGGCCAACCATGTAACCATTTTATGCTTGTTATAGTTTTCATGTTATAACTTTCAAATAAGAATATCTTCGCAAAATTTTGTATATTATTAGTAAACATTACAAGCCTTTTGCATGGAAAATATATTTTTTATTAAGTTTTAGATTTCTTAAGTAATGTTTTTTTCATGCCTTTTTACTTCACCATTGAATGTTGCAAAATCTTTATAACCTCCAGATAATCATGAAACATTTTTTCAGAAAAAACTTTATATTTTATCTGTTATTTTCACTGCTGTATCTCTGTATTGGGTGGGTTGATTTGACCGACCTCGTAACCACCATAAAAAGTTAAGAAATAATATAAATTATGATTTTTTCGTTCTAGAATGATTACAAATTATAACATGAAAACACAAATATTTAGTCTAATAAGCTTAAATGTTGTAACATTATACAGCTATATATAATTAATATTTTTATTATATTGACCTTTCAGCCATGCTTGGCAACATTACAGAAGTTATAATGATGCAGCACATGTGCACTTATGTTACTGTATCCAATAACGTAAAACTGACCTTTACAAAGTGACCTGTCTTGGCTGTGTTTTAGTGAACTAATATTTTGTAAAATACAGTCTCATTTCAGTTATAATACGCTTTTAATATTTACAAATAAGTTCTTAAACTTATTTTTCTTAAAACACAGAATAGTAAATAAAAAAGTATAGAAAACAATTATATCTTCTACTTGTTTGCTGCTTGCTGTAGGTTGCTAAGCCTCATCAAATTTCATATGTAAAGGATATGAAACAAAATTATTTTTTTAGGTTTTATATATACGTTTTGAAATAACCAAAAATCCTAAATTACTCTATCAATACCACAGAATTCCAATATAATTTATCAAGCTTAGTAACTAAGCCGTATTTGGGTCTAAAAAAAATATTAAATTTCGAGCTCACTAATGTCTTACTTTACTGCTTGGAATCTAGCATGAAAAGAAAGTTTGCAGCACAAATACTTTGCAGAGGTTGAAAAAATTATGATGAGAACATTCTGAGCTTTCGATTGGTTATACACACGTTATTGGGTGTGTGTAAGCAGGTATTTTAAAAAATTGAAGAGGTGCCAGGATCATCTTGGTTGATTCAATAAATATATTAATATCTCAGAAAATTAAAAAAAGATTCCTTGTTCTTATTTTACATTCTAACTTCTCAATATCGGGAATTTGAGTATCTAATTTGTAAGAAACTATATACTTTGTATTTGGAAATCACAAACATCTAATTTGAACCAATGCTGCATTCAACATATCGTGTGACACACAAAAATCAATATTTAGGATTTTTTTAAATACTTACCTTTAAACTAAGAAATTAACTAATATATATTACTAAAATTTGGATTATAATCTGCAATTTGATACCAAACTTATTGATATACATTCATAGAATAGTAGTTTGATAAAATTTTGAATGCAAGTCAACAAACACGATGACATAGCCTTTGACCTCTGACCTACATCGGTAGGGTTAAGCAACATTCATCAAAATGAACAGTTGCTAGATAGAAATAAGGTTCAACAACGTAATGACATTAATTCTGATCATGGCATAATAACAAATGGTTTTAGTTAAGGTCAAGTTAAAAATATGAAGCCTTTCTCCTTATGTTTTATTCTGATTTTAATTAACATTTTAAGTTTACACACAGTATCTTCCATCCGTGTAAGTCCTTGTCTTTTTACAGAATCTTGAACGAAAACATCGCACATCTGTGTTTGTCTTGGTTGTAACTGAGGAAAAAGAAGAATGGGAAGATTCAAAAAACATTGGTAGGACTTTTTCTTTTTAAGAAAGTGATAAAAGTTATCAATGCATTTGAAAGATCTTTTGTGAATTGTTACAGAAACTAAAATTTAGATTGTCTTTCTACAAAAACAAACAGTAAAGGAAATATAGTTCAGAAATGCCACTCGCCTCTCCATAGAACTGATAGCTGTTACCTCTTGCCACTGCTGAAATAATATTTGGCCATGCACCAGCTCTTGAACAAAACATCCATCCTTATATGTATTAACACTTACTTCACCAATCGAATAGGAAGCAGCACATTCTCCATGTGCAGTCTACTCCATGAGCACTTGTGTTTCAGCAAAGTCTCATTCTTTTCCTCAGCACTGCTTTGTTTCGATTTTTTCTGTTTTTTCATTAAGTATTACAAAATGTTTGCATTATTATTATAACCTTTAGTTACAATTCATATTGTAGTCTTTTTACCTTTATTTTCTTGATTATTACAAAGAAAGCTACAAAATTTTAAACAAGTCAGTTCAGACTTTGAATTATATTAATTTGATTTCTTTTCTTAATCCAGTTACAAAACTTTGGAACACGAGTTTGTGATATGGTTCCTTTTACAGTACTATTACCCAATATTATATTCTAGTGAATGAGTTCGTTAACCCTTATACATAGAGTCTCAGTAAATTTGTCAGATCAGGTAATTGCCATGTAACCAAGAAGCTATATGTACCATAACTCTGAATTTACTGTGCGCACCTTCACAAAATTTGACAAGCTTTTAGTAAACATTAAGGGTATTTTGCACACAAAAAATCTGATATTTTAACAAAGTATTTTCACTAAAAATTTGTCAATGACTTTCCAAAGCCTTTACTGACTCAGTCTAAGTGAAAGATAATTTCATACTAAGAATAAATATACTTCTTTTCATCTTACAGTTTTTATATTTCACTTGCTTAACCTCTAGAACCTCCTAAATGAATGTTAAAAAAAAAAGTTATTTGTTAAAACTTTACGCTTCATTTCTTACTTTCTGTACCCTAACACTAACTGTAGTGAAATCATCAATGTATAGTAAAATGAAAAGTTCAAAAAATATGAAATTGAATCAGAAATACTTTTTTCCTTCCAGATATACTAACAGCCTTTTAATTTTTAACACCTGCTTTCTTTTAGGTTTATTGTTTTATGGTATGACTAAACCATCTCACAATATACGAGTCCCAATGTATCACAGTGTATTGAGTTACATCACAACCTCAAACTGCAAGGATTACACAAATGGGTGATAAGGAGGAATTTTTCATTTAAGTTTTGTTATATAACCTAATAAGTTTCTAATCTTTACATTTTAGTAAATTTTGATTATATATATATATATATATAATAAGTAAAAATATATACATAAAATCAAGAAATCTAGCACTTGCCTTAGCTATAGGCCCATTTCCACTTGAGAATGTACTTTGGCAAGACTATTTTTTCATACTTTGTTGGTTTTTCAAAATTAATTCATGTTGCTTTTAAATATGCATTTTAGAACACAGAAAGAATATTTCAGGCACTAGAATATAATGTCCACAAACTACTATAATTAAAAGGCTTTCTAACTAAGCTATAAATAGGTTAAAATATTTATATTAACGGATTGGAGCTGAACAAGTTGAATGACAAGTATAGTGTGTACTTATTGCAGGCAAAAATGAAATAATTATTTAACAAATTTTGTAATGAAACATATCCTCTTTCTTTTGGTTGTAAATATGTTCAATAGCAATTCAGTGTGAATTACAGACAATACATGAAAGAGAGGAAGAGATGAGAGGGCATGTCATGGGTGGTGGAACAAATATAGGGATATTTCAGTAAAGCAAGAAAATTGGAAGCTCAGATTTTATATTCTTGCTTGTTAATATCTAAAGTGTGTACTTCTAATTAGTTGGACACGCTGAAGCCCATATAAGGGTGGAAAAAATCAATAATAGAGAGCACATGCATGTCATGTGACACAGGTGTCAAAACTACTTTTTAGTTTCATATATAGTAATGTAAATATTTGGGTGTGTTGGGCTAAAGATTCTTCTACAGTAGGTGTCTGCGAGTTGTTGGCAATAAATTTGACAATAAATGAACAGCACGCATTCCACTTGTGTTAAAAATAATATGTATATGTATGTGTTATTCTCCTTATCTCTTTCAAACTGTTAATCTTGGTTTAACATAACAACCGTTAGTCCATTCACTCCCACAATGGTTAACTTTATGTTTTCTAACTTTTCTCAGCCTGAACTTCTTTTTTACATGACTTTACTCTCTTTCTGCTCATCTGGTCATCTATTACCTAGGCCTTCTAGAAATTTCCATAGCCTCGACATAAATGAATTACAAACACAAAATAAGTTAATAAATAATACTACCTACTCTAAACAGTCT
Source organism: Limulus polyphemus (assembly GCF_000517525.1). NCBI lineage: Eukaryota > Metazoa > Arthropoda > Merostomata > Xiphosura > Limulidae > Limulus > Limulus polyphemus. The sequence continues at coordinate 35,517 of NW_013668060.1, read as the reverse complement.
TTTATATTTGGCAGTAAGCCCCTCTCCAAGAAAAATATTTACGTTGTTTTTTCACTATATGCAAAGACTGTTTTAAACTCACCCAGAAAGTTTACTCGTAATATCTGTACCAACATTTGCAGTCTCTTTGATGGTTTCAATGTGGACCCTGTAGTTCTGATAGTACAATGCCCACCTCATAATCCTCACACTGTTGATTTTGCACATCTGAATGTATGGAGGTGGTTGATGGTCTGTCTGGATGATGAACTCCTTCCCGTATAGATAGTTCTGGAACTTCCAAATGGCAAAGATGATGGCCAGACACTCTCATTCAATCATGGAGTAGTTTTTCTCACTACTCATTGGCTTTTTACTTATATAAATTACAAGAAACAGTCCATCTTCATGTTCTTTTAAGAGTATTGTCTCAATTTAAATGTCTGAAGCATCAGCTTGAACAATGAATGGTTTGTTGAAGACTGGCATCCTAAGAATGGGCGAACTTCCCAACATGTTCTTTAATTTCTGAAATACCAAGTGGTGTGGTTTGTCCCACTTCACTTTGATGGGCAAGCCTTTTTTGGTCAGGTCAGTCAATGTTGCTAACTTCAGCATAGTTTGGGATGAATTTCTTGTAGTATCCTGCTAATTCCAGGAAGGATCTGACTTGCTGCTTGGTTATTGGAGCTAGTGTATCTTGTATGCAGATTACCTTCTTTTCCATGGCTATCTGTTGGTCCCCCACCTTTTGTCCAACAAACTCCAGCACAGAATATCCAATGTAACATTTGGATGTTCTGATGGTAAGACCTGCTGCCCTAACTTGTTGGAACAGCTCCCTAAGTTTCTTCAGGTGGTCTTCCCATCTTGTAGTGTATGTCAGAATGTCATTCGCATAGTGCTCTATGTTGGTTGTTTTGTGCAACTTCCTCCTCATCATGTTGTTGAATGTTGCTGCTGAATTGACTTACCCAAATGGCATCTGCATAAATTGATAACACCCATCTGGTGTCACAAATGCTGTCCTCTCTTTAGATCCCATCTCCATCAACATCTGCCAATAACCTTTACTGATGTCTATCTTTGAAAAGAGCCTGGCCCCATCTAGTTTTGCCATGATAGCCTCTGGGTTGCCCATAGGTCTGGAGTCAAACTTTGCCATGAGTTTCAGCTTCTGGAAGTCTATACAGAAGTGGCTTGATCCATCCTTCTTTTTCATAACTACATCTACAACAGTAGGCTGAATTTGATGGCTCCATGATTTCAGCTTCCAACAGTGCCTCATCTTCCTACTTTATCAGGTCTCTCATTGCATAAGGCATCTGATAGGGCTTCACTCTGACTGGATCCCTGGTTGTGGTCTCAATCTTCTGTTGTGCAAGGTCTGTTTTTTCTGGTCTATCCATGAAGATATCTGCATACTGGCACAGTAAGTCTTGTAGCTCTTTTTTTTCTGCTTGCCAGTGAGTTCTTTACTGATGTTGACATCGTTGTATGTCTCATCTGCACCCAGTGGTCTTAGGTCTAGTAGGTCCTCATCTTCTGAGACAAAGTCACTGTCTTCTGGTTCTGCATCTATGATGGCCACACCTGCAACATCCATCTGTATTTCAATAGCTGCACCCATTAGGTCTTCTTCTCTCCCATAATACTTCATCAACAGATTGGCATGGTAGATCTTGGTCTTCTTGTTCATATTCACCTTATAGTCCATTCTGTTGAGTTCTTCCTCTACTTGAAAACGTCCTTTCCACTGCAGGGTAAGTTTGTTGTGGTCCAAGGGCAGCATAACTAAGACCTTCTGTCTGACCTTGAAACATCAGTTCTTGGCCTTGTCATAGAAATGCTTCTGACTACCTTGAGCTGCATTCAAGCTCTGTCAAGCAAGTTGACAGGTCTTCTCCCATCAGTTTCTGAGGCCTAACACATACTGATATGTGTTCCTTACTTCTGACTCTTCTTCTCTCATCCATAGCTCTTTCAATATTTGCATCAGACCTTGTACTGTTGTTCCATACAGTAACTCAAATGGTGAAAATCCTATACTTGCTTGTGAGACTTCACGATAAGCAAATACTGCTATCTGCAAGCACTTGTCCCAGTCACATGGTCTCTTTTGGCTCATATTTAGCATGCTCTTTAAAACTCCATTGACTCAAAATCCATTACATCTAGGATTGTATGGGGTAGTAAAGATCTGCCGAGTACTGATGAGTCTGCACATTTCCTGCATCAGTTCTGTAGTATACTGGGTTCCTCTGTCACTCAAAATGTCTCCCAGAAAGCCTACTTTGCAAAATACCTTCAGGAGAGCTTCTGCTACTCTCTCTGTCTTCGCTAGTGCTATTGCTTCTGGATAACATGTCACATAGTCAACTACTGTCAGCACATACTGGTTGCCCTTGTCAGAAATAAGTGCTAGTGGTCCAATCAAGTTCATAGCTACTCTGCTGAATGATTCTTCTTTGAGGGGTATCTTTCCCAATGACACCTTGGCTACCTTCCTTCTAGGTATTGTCTTTTGGCAGATGTCACATGACCTGCAGAATCTCCTCGCATCTCCAGTGACTCCTGGCCAATAGAAGCTACTAATGATTCTGTCTGACTTCTTTGTTTCTAGGTGTCCTCCCACAATTGATTCACGAGCAGACTTCATCACTTGAGTCCGGTATTCTGTTTAACTTCCCCAGAATAACTGTCTTGATAGATCTGGTATAGAACTCCCTTCTGGTCTTCTATTCTATAAGTATCTTTCCCCTTTGTCTTATGTTCGATTTTCTTCTGTGCTTCCTTCAGTTCCTGCAAACCTACATTCGAGTTGTTGCCTTTTGAGCTCTGGTGTTGACTGCAGGTGCTTCATCAACCTTCTTTCTGTCTAGTTCCTCCAAATTTCTACTACCTGTTATGTTTCCAGTCACCAAGTCATACATTGGTGCATTCATACACATGGCTTCAAGGTCTCCTACATAATATGGAGTATCCACCTTTATTTTTGATATGAGCAATTTCTTCACTGTTCCATCAGTTAGCATACACAGATGGACTTTCCTGTCATCTGGTCATTTGATACTAGACTGGTTCTCACTACTTCACCCAGTGTTTTGCAGAATCTTCACTTTCTTATCTCAAACATATCCTTCACTTACTGGCATGTTGTAATTTGATATCACCTCTTGATGTTTGTCACATGCTCCAAGCACTACTTGCACTGTTGATCTGTTTGCTAATTTGATCTGACCATTAGTCGTGCACTGATCAATCATGGAATTGTCACTTCCTTCTTGTGGTGAATCTGGCATGTTTTCTTGATTCTGTTTCTTCTGGCAGTAGCATCCATGGTGCCACTCACTCTTTTCTTTTTGCTAACCAACACTATCTTTGTAAATAGCTCCAACTGCTTTATGTTGAGATTTCTACTGTTGTTTGCTGGTAATGGACTTGCACTCCTTTGCAATGTGTCTCATTTTATAACAAACATAGCATCTCTTCTCCCTTCTGTCTAATCAACCTCCTGTCACCTTTGGTAGACTCATGCTTCTGGTTAGCCATCACTTGACTTGCCAGTTATACTCCCTCCTTGGGCTTCCAGATACTGTTCTGCCAGCTTGATCATCTCCTCCACATCTTTTGGTGCTCTCTCCCCCTTATGAACAGTGATGTGTCAATTGAACACATGATTATGAACTGTTCACGTACTAATAGGTCTGCCTGTCCCTCAAAACTATTCTCACATTTGGCCATGTCAGTCCATCTTGTGAAGTATTGCCATAGACATGTCACAAACTGAAATACTGTTTCTCCAGTGTCAGGTTTGACTTCTCTGAACTTCTGGCAAAAACTTTCTTAAGTAAGTTTATATCATTTCAGCAAAGCCACTTTTAATTTGTCATAGTCCATGGCATCTTCTGAAGTCATGCCTGCATATACTTGTAGGCTTTTTACTGTGAGAAGTGGGCTGAGACAAACTGCCCAGTCATCTTTGTCCCAGTTCTGACTTGGGGCAAATCTTTCATATCCATGTCATGTTTCTGTTCATCAAATTTGGTCAAAATGGTTAGCTGGCCCTGACTCCATTGTCATTCATGGATCCTTCTTCCTTTTGTTGGGTGAGCTTTGCAATCTCAGTTTGTGCTCTTATTCTCTCTATTTTTCCTTTTTTTCTTTCTCAATTTGTGCTCTTATTCTCTCTCTCTTCCTGTTTCCAGTCTTTCTCTCATTTTGTTCTCTTTCCTTTTCTCCTTTCAGTCTGTCTTCCTCTTCTCTGTTGCTGCTCTTCTCTCTCTAGTTCTTGTTATTGTTTAACAAACTCTCATAGTTTACAGTATTTTAACCCGAGATGTTCTCCTCTTTCTATCCATGTAACAAAATTTGACATGGTTATATAGCATGATTGTTATCTCCACACTATTTGTGCTACTATTACAGTTGTGCATATATAGGCATATTTATTTCTGCTTTTGTTCATGTTTTCCTCTACTGCCATTTACCACTGTATAACTCTGGCTGTGGCTCGCCAAATGTCAAAAGCTCCTTTTTAATTTTATATATAGTAATGTAAATATATGGGTGTGTTGGACTATGGATTCTTCTACAGTAGGTGTCTTCAAAACAAGTTAAATGTATGTACAAAATTATTTACACTATGGAGATCGTAGTTATATCTTAAACAATATAAAGTTCTCTTCTTCTTGTCAGAAGTCCACTTAGGCTAATTCAATTGCACTAGAATTCAGTTGTCAAATCAAACTATTTTTCTCTATCTTTATCCCAATAGCATCCATGTATAATTCGCTTACACTGTTACTGCAGTTGTATCCTTAACTTCCAATAATTATCTGAACTTCTTTCCTCAGGTGTGGGGTATACCAGGGAGCAGTTTATTTACGTGAAAATACAGTAGAACCACACTGTATATTAGCTCATAGTCTGGGGAGGTCACTGAAAAGTGCATGACAAAAGAGCGATTGGAAATTTGGAATATCCCACTATTTTCCATTATGAGGGTTTTTCAGTTGTTTAACTAGCGCATGTCACTGTTGGAAATGTCACTATAAGTTGAAAATGGTAAACAAGTAAATACAAATATTCAAAAAATAACTAACCTAATGGACAGCTATGGAATTTTCCATTTCATCATTTAACAGTCACGTTATTTATGAATATTCATAGTTCCAAGAACTTACCTTAAAGTCAGTTGTGGCTCGACAAACGTGATTGCTGATTGGTTGGATTGCCTCTGAATGAAATAAAACTAAATGTTTGTAGCTTTTCAAGTAGAAAGCAAATGGTTGAAAAACAAGAATCACGAAGGTGGGCAATTCTTGTAACTGACTGCCTGTTGCACCTGTAACTAACAGGGTAGTGTTTACGTCTATATCAACAGTAAGAGCTAATATTTTGTGATTTTTTACAAATGTCAGAAGTGACAGAGTAAGTGCTAAGATTTAAAACCAATTCGATGAAAGCAGGTGTGTCGAGATGGGAGGTATTAAATTTTAAGTAACTTAACCAGCACTCTGTGGGCCTTCTTTGTAATAATTCATTTAAAGTTGTCATTTCTTTTTCTTTTTTAAGGTTGGAAAGTTGATCATTATGTTCACAAAAAAGATACGAATAGTCCAATTAAAAATAAAATCTTTCAGCAACCGAATTGAAGATATCTCTTTATGAATGAAAACTCAAATACTGTCACTTTATTTGACCTTTGGATGGAATACTTTGGTTAGTTCAAATTGTGTAGTGATATCAAAAGTCTTCAAACTTACGGCTGAAGTGAATGATGAATTTAGGCAATGAACCTCAACAATTTGTTTGTCTCCCACAACAGTCACATAATGTTATGTATCAACCATGTACTAGCAACAATGTTATTGCCAATTTTTATTTTGCACTCATTCAAATTAAAAATTTAAAAGAGATTGTGATTATTTTTCATGGCACATTTATTTATAACTTCAACTATTTCAAATTTAATGAAGCTTCAAAGTACATTTTCTGTAGTCGTTACAGTTTTTAAGGTTAAACTGTCAACAATATTACACAATAACATTATCAACTTTTCTATACATAATCGGGATCAGGTTGATTATGTGCTATGATAATCAGCAATCGATGACTTGCGATTTGACATGACCGGTAAAACGGTAATATTGTTTTTTTTTAATTATTTTTGGCTAGTGCAGTCTGCAAAGTTGGATTGAGAAGGGTTTACCATAACATGCAGACATTTACAAACAATGTGCATGCAGTAAGGTAGATTCTCCAAAAATCTTACAAGTTTGCAATTTTTACTTGCCTGTTTGTGGAAAGTGTTGACAAAAAAGAACTTATATGTACATCTTTCAAATGTGTGAGCCTTCATGCAGGATTAGTGTCATATACAAAAAAGTTAAAAAGTAATATTCTGATTTTAAACAGTAGTCATCTTCATAAAAGTTCTAATAATCACCCTGTATTTCAGATTTTATAAATTAAATTTTATATATCAATTCCATTACACTGATACAAAAACTTTGGACAAAGTGATGGCATTTTTATTAATGAAAGTGCATTTACTTTGAATACACAGGCGTTCATATTGATGACATTTGTGGATACATGACTGATGAATGTTCATAAACTTGGGAAGGTCCTTTCATAGTTTTGTCAGAAGTTCTGCTTGGATAAGAAACTATTAGATCAACTTATGTGGAGTCCAACTTTTAATGGCTCTTTTGATTTTAAGGCGGATGTGTGGGCTACCTAGTAGACACTTTTTATGGGCCCATCGGCATTTTTGGTTGCCATTGGCTCCCAGGCCCTCACTAATTTGAAGCCCTGTTAATATACATTTATAATTAATTCTTGAATATAACTATGAAAAGATTGTGGCATGCACACTTTGACCCTCCACCGGCATTTTTGGTTGCCATTGGCTCCCAGGCCCTCACTGATTTGAAACCCTGTTAATATACATTTATAATTAATTCTTTGAATGTAACTATGAAAAAATTGTGGCATGCACACTTTGACCCTCCTACATGCATTGAGTTAACTATTCTTCAGTTTCATCTTTACAGTGATGACGAAGGCCTATATATCATGAATATACTAGGCCAGCTTTAGAAAACCAAAAATATCTAAATAGTTTTGTGAATCATTTGGACTATGAATTCAATTATTCATGTTTCTGATATCTCCTGAGATACTGACTCTCCTCAACAGGAGTAACTCACTACTATGATGTATCAAGTGGTTAGTCCCATTCTGAGCTGGGATCCAGGATGCCCAACCTCTTTCTTATGTTGCTTCAGTTGAGCCTGCCCCATCTTTAAATGCTTTTTTGTTTCTTCTTCCCAATGAAGATCAGATAATCTTACCTTCACCTTTTGCTGCTCTAATTACACAGCTCTGGGACACTTTTTTTTTTTGCTCTTTCTCTAGTTGTTTTTTCCTGAATCATGGGCTACCTTGTTGTGTGAGCCTCAATCACTTAAATCTCATCTTTCAACTTGGAGATCTCCTCTTTATCTTTCTTGTCCGTAGTCTGCTTATCTTTGTCCCATTCTTGCTCAACTTTTGAAAGAAATTGAAGCATGGACATATAGTGGATATTATGTTGCAACCTGTTTTCCATTTGTTTCTCAACTTTCTTCTTCCATTGTGTTCAAATTTAACTTTGTTTCTGGATTTACTTAGTTGAAATCTCAGGAGTCTCCATGTTACACTCTTCCTTCATAATAAGGCTGAGGGGTGTTTTGTATACTTTAGAATCTCGAGCTGAAGCAACTTGTCAGCAATGATCTCTGCTCACTTTGGTTTCTCCTATTCCTTGTCGTTTTGTTACTATATGACACCCCCCCCCCTTCCAATCTCAGAGTGTTGTCTATCATGGTCTCAGGAGTACTCTTTCTGGCTTCAGTCCATTGGAAGCTTGGCCCTCCTACTTCCTACCTTACACAGGTGTTTTCTCTGATCTTTAACTCTCCTCCTCTCTGCAGAATATGAATGCTATAGAACAGGTCCTCAACCCCACCTTAGTGTTTTACTCTTGTCTTTTTTGTCAGTGCTTGTGTAGTTTTGTGCAAAATTTACAACAAACCAATCCCAAGTTAACTTGGTGTTTTTGTTTCTGGGTTTACTTGGTTGGAATGCCTTACTTTCTGAAATTTGCCAACATTAATTTTTTCTCAGAAACATCTTTGCTGCACCATTCCACTGTGATGAGGTTTTCTGAGTGTTCTTTATATGTTGGAATCTCAAGTTGAAGGAGCACATTAGCAGTCATCTCACTTTTGTTTCTTGCATTTCTGAGGAGCAGGGGGATCCACCAGCTTTCTCACTCTCAAGAGCCTCATGGGATTGCCTCATTTCCTGCTCCTCATCCTATTGTTACTATCCTCCTTTTAAAAGGCTGGCTGTTGCTGGCTTCAGAGATAAATTTCTCTCCTTCCAGATTATGAATGTTATAAAACAAGTCCTTGACCCCCCATTCTGGGGTTTTATTTACATCTTTGGAACAAAAAGTCAGTTCATGTGTGATAGATCTATGATTGGAAACCAGTCTTTAGTCTCTCAACGTGAAACAACTTTGATTTTTCCTTGTTTCAAGATAGATGTTTTTTCTCACTCTGAGGTGAGTATTCTCTCACATGTGGATGCCAACATCAATGCTTTTTTTCAATTTGTCCACCCCACTGTTCCTTCCTTTGGTTCATCCACAACACTCAAATATTCAATTCAAAGCTCTTCCCTTCAGGTTGTCTACAGCCCTGTATGTTTTCAGTTATATTTGGAGGGCTTTTGCATATAGGATACATTCCTTAGGCTTTCATTTCTAATACTCTGTGATGGATGATTGGTTTCTACTTACCCTATCCAATTAAGCATGTACTGTTGCAACTTACCTTTTCTCTTGGGAGTCATCTTGTTTGGGTTGGCTGATCAGGATCTCCAAATCAGTATTGACCCCCATCCCCCACCAAGTATCTCATTAACTAGGGGAAGGGGTCTTTCTTAATTTGTATGTGGGGTAGGCTTAGCCTTCACCTTTGCATCTTCAAGACTAATGGCATCTGATTAACAAACTTCTCATGTCTTCTTCTCTTCTGGAGCAAGAACTTTTGTCCCTTTTTTAAAGAGAGACTTGAGTCCCTTGTTCCTCTCTGATGCACCAGTATACTTTCTTTTAGTTTGGTGATACTGATCAGTGGAATATGGCTAGAGATCCATGCCTTCTCTTGTGTTACTCTCTCTCTCCCTTTCTTGCTGCCTTGGTGACTCAATTGATCCCACATGATCCACTTGTACTTAAATCTTCTAACCCCCAGTGGTGGTGCAGTAAGTCTGAATTTTTATAATGTTACAAAATTTGAATTCAATACTTATGGTCAGTGCAGCACAGTAAGCACATTGTAAACAAATACACCAAACCTTTAACCCATGCCTCTCTGTCCAGGTAGGGTGCAGTCCTCAAGATATTGGCCACTCATCTCTCTTATCATCTTATCATGATCCATTCAGACAGCTCCACTGTTGTTTTTTACATGAAGCAACAGGGAGACACTAGCTCTCTGAACCTCTGTTTTCTTGCTCTAGACTTTTTCTTTTGAGTCCAAAATCACCACATTCAGCTGTTGGCCTGTCAGGTTTCAGGAGTTTCGACCCTTGTTGCAGATGGACTATCTTACTTAGACTGGATCCTTCCCACTGGGTCATTTCTTCACCAGCTGGTGTTTTCAGTAGATCTTCTCCCACTTTGGGAATCCTCTCATTGCTGCTTTTGCAATTCCTCTCAACAACTTTTTTGGTCTCCAGTCCCAGACTTGTACAGCTCTGACAGTGATGCTGTGAGTCAGAATTGGTCGAATATGCAGATTCCACAACAATCCTGTTATTTGTGTATATATCATATATATATATATATTAGTTATCAAAACAACCCTTAACAACTGCAACAAAAACTGCATAAATTAAAAAATAACTATGATGTGGGATATAAGATGTTTCTTCTAGTGGAGTAAAGAAAGAACCATTGCTTCCCAAGCCACTGGGGAGGTGGATGTGGAATGATCGCATTCAAGGTGAATCTCACTAGTGTGAGCCCCCCCATCCCTCCCTTCATTGGCTCAACAATAAGTCTGTGGACTTTCAACATTTAAATTGGATCATTAGCAGAGATCAAATGGATGCATCCAAACAGTTGGAAGTAGGGCTGGGATGTTACCTGGAAGTATAGTGCAGGCCATCCCCTACTCTATGACCAAACCATTTATATTGGTTAGGCCAGCTGGATGTGTCCTGCACTTGCCTCAGGATGCAGGTTTGAAATGATTCTCTCTGTACTTAATTTTTCTAGTACACATTTCACTTACATATTTCTTACATGTTGTGCAGCTTGACTTATTACCCTAGCCACACTTCACATCCATGCCTAACTGATCACTTGCATTCCATCCACCTATGTGACACTTTAGCACCACACAGAAAATTATTTTGACACTACCTTTTGCTCTCCCACCTTTATTGGAGAAGGATGCTATAATTGCAGAATGGAGCTCCTCTTTTTTTTTTTTTAAGTTCCTTATCTACACCAGCCCCCCACCCCACCACCACCATTTCATCAATATAAGGTTCTAGCTGTCAGTTCTGTGAAAAGGTGAGTAACATTTCCAACGTTAACATTTTCCTAACCTGAAAATATATTTCAGATAGATACTTACCTCTCCTCATGCTCATGGGGTCTATTGTGCATGGAGAATGTGTTGCCCAACTATTGGTGAAGGGCTATAATCTGATGATAATTACATCATAGACTTGCCAATACATATTAATCTGTGTAGGGGTGGGAGTTTTGTTCATGACTTTATGCATGTGTAAAGATTTTTTTCAGTAGTGGTGAAATGTAATAGCTTTTAGTTCTGTGGAGTGGAATCTATCTGAAATACATTGTCAGGTAAGGAAAATCTTAACTTTCAAAGTATTATATTATAAGTCACATTAAGAATTATGGTATATATATAAAAAAGAAATCTGTGTTTTGTTATTTGTATCCACAGCTGAATCTTATTGATGTTTTGGTTATATATATTTATTTATTTTTACCAATTAATCTCTGTAGATAGTTTAGCTTCTTTTTCTAACAGTGATGAAACAGTTTTTTAAAATAGTTGATGCAAAAAAAATGTTCTGTATTTCTAGGTCGCAAGAGACAGTGGTTTACTCTTGAAAAGGCAATGGATGTGTTGGCTGTTCACAAGCCAGTACAATGTGACTACATAAAATTACTCATTAAAAATGACAAAGTGCCATGACATTGGTTCTTTGTGTAGTACATCTCAAAGAAGACAGTGTTTTTTTCATGTCATTGTCTGTATGGTACTGCTCTGTGACCCTCTGTTACCGAAGCATGTGACTTTATAGATTGGTCCTGGGAGAGGGTCCATTTCACTGCTGGAATAGGTGGATCTGGCCTATTTCCCAGATGTTTTCCTGTTATTTCCAGTGCAAGTCCTCTACATCTTTGCTGCCAGTGCCACATGTATTTATTACCCCAAGGCTTGTGTTCCTAAATAGTTGATTTTTTTTATTCTTTTGTGTGTGTGTGTGTGTGTGTGTTTAGTGGCAAGTTGCTTGTCACTCAAAACCAAAAGCTTCTTATCCAGAAAACAGTAAATTGAGTATGTTTCAAAAACCATTACAGTATGACATTTTTTTGGTGTTCTGTAGTTTAAGCTAAATTATTTTACATGCTTCTGGACTAAATCTAATTGTATCTAACCTGATATGGAATAATAATTATTTCTGTTTAGATATAAAGTAAAACTGGTATATTACAGAGCAAAATTCTAGTCTGTGAACTAAAAACTCTTTAAAATTGATTTAACAGTATTAAAAAAAGTAATCTCTCATAGAGTAAAACAAGTTGTCTGTCAGTTAAAACAAACTGAAACTAATCTGTCACTCTGTGATTTAAAACAAAAATGAAAGTCACAACTTGAATAAAACTCTGGCCTGTCAGTCATAAGCAAGGTAAAAGTTTAATACAAAGTACACTAGTAGTTTAACTTAAAAACTAACTAAAAATTGAAGTCATGAAGTATAAGTAAAACTCGATGTGACATGAAGTAAATCTAGTAAATTAAAAACTACTTCATTCATCAAGTAAAAGTGAAACTGATGTGATCCAAAGTAAAAATGAGTTTGTGAATGAAAACAAAAAGTAATGATTGTAAAATTGATGAAAATGTACAATGCTCCAACATATAACATTTATGTAGTTGCATATGACTTCAGGAATTTTGTGTAGTAACAGTTAATCTTTAATCCAAAATGTACTTCAAGTAGGTTAAATGAGGTCTCATAAGTGTAAAGAAGAAATTGCTATAGGTATTAAATTGAAGAGACATACTCAACCATGTAGAATTGTCCTCAAGTCTAGTTGGTTTTGGCTTTTTTTTAGAGGAATGAATTATGTGCAAGTTGACACTAAAAATGTTATTTATTTCTCATGTATTCACACTTGAAAAATTAGTTAATAATGGCCATTGTGGGGAAAATTTCAGCTGTGTAAAAATAAAGGACTGTAGATATGAAATAAATCAATATAAGTCAATGCAGGAAAGCGACAAAATATATGAAATGATGAATTGCTAAATTTTCAAACTTTTCTTTATAATTACTATACCTGTATAACAATCTCTAACAAGTAACTTCTGAGTTGTATTATGATGATCATTAATTACAGTATATTCTATACAAAATATAAATTGTGTTAAGAAAGCACTTAAGTACTGTTGAAAATTATACACTTTAATGGTGAGATCTGAAAATATATTTTGAATTTATGTAAGAACTCTCAAAAAGAGCAGACTCTGAATCTCTACACATCTAGGTGTTTAATGTCATATATGGTACACTTAGAATATCTAGTTTTCTAGTTAATTCAATTTTACTTTTGAATTTTTTAAACCTGGTCAAAATCAAGTCTAAACACAAATATGAAAATGTAATGGTCATTTTTAAATTTAATGAGATATTCTAGCTTCTTATCCGAAGTACTTGATATTACATTTTCTTATTTTATTCTTTTTCTTATACAGTGTATTCAGTTTATAGTGACACCACAGCTAGAATGCATGATTGTTTCATATAAACATCTTCATGATTATTTGTGACAATTGTCATTAGGATGTTATTACAATCTGCTAGAACTATTGTAATATATTAAGTACAGATGTAAAGTAGCTGTGTTTATTAAAATGAAGGAAAAAGAAACAATAAAAGGTTGATTGACATTATATTTAACAAGGTGGTATTGAACTTGGAAGTCATTATTAAAAATTGATAATCTATACCTTTTTTCATAATTGTAAGTAAAGTAAAACTGAAATATATGAATTTAAGATGCTGGCTTTTCTCTAGGGACGAGTTTTTTATTAGATACCTAATATGTTGTCTTTATTTTTCTGTTTGGAGTTATAGTGTAATAAACCTTTTTTTGTAAAGTTAATGTACATCTTGAATGTCTTCAAAATGAAGATATTTAATGAACAAGAAATTGAAATTAACTGAAACAAATATAAAATAATTGATATTTTAACTAATAACGTAAAAGTTCATTTATAGGTGCTTTCAACTTTCAGGATATATTTGAAATGCACTTGTGTTTTTCTAGTGTTACCTTTAAACTATTTTACTTTTCAACAACAAAAAACTAATCAAGAAACAGTCTTATTGAAATAATTCTACAGACATTGCATTATAGCAACCTTTTCATTGAATATAATGCATTGTGTAAGCACTTTGTATGAAAATAGGGAACAGTGTTTTCTTGGACTAGATAGTGTGTGTGTATGTATATATATATATTTAAAACTTAACTTAAAACTTACTGCAAGTAGTTTATTATAGTGTTGTCTAACTGGGGACCTTAAAATTAAAAATAATAGTTACCAATTCTGTGAATAACTGTATGCACTAAACTTCATAGGTTATGCAAGCACTAGTTTTAATTAATTGTTTAGTGTTTGCTCATTTCTCATTCTACTTACCCCCTTTTTTAAATATTTCAATTACGCTTGTTTTATGTTGCCATCACTGACTAAAGATAAACTTAAATTCCAAATTTTTGCAAAGAGCCATATTGGTTAAACAGTGAACACATAAATAACTTATTTCTTGTGCAAAAGCTAAATGTATATAAACACTGCATATTTTGAAGTTGAAAGATTTTTTTAAAAATGTGTTGGACTATTACCTGATTTACCAAAGACAAGTCAGATTAAATACAACTCTCTGATTCTTTGATAGTTCATCTATCTCTCTGAGATAATTGCAGCTAAAATGGTTTATAAAATCAGTTTTCAGTTTTACTCAATTAAAATTCTATGTAATTTAGTTATTGTCAGATAAAAAAAAGTTTCAAAATTAGTCTATTAAATAATTGTAGTTCCTCCAAATGTAATTGTTGACACCAGGTAGTATTCATTCTCCTTGTACAGTATGTTTAAATTTGTGTAATGCATTGTGAAAACTTGAAATTGGTTTGTTGTATTTTTTTTTTTTACATTTCACATAAGTTTGTGAGAAGTGTTGAAAACTTGCTAAGTAATTGAACAAATAAAAGTGTACAAAAAACTGTTGTTGAGATTGTTTATCTGTAGTGCTGCTGTGTTGAATAATTTAAAGTTGAGTACATATATTGAATCATTAATATAGTGTTTAGCATGTTTGTGTTTTGTGTATTTTTTGTAATGTTTTTAGTTATTCTTGACTTTTTTATCAAAACTTTGTATATATATACAGAGGGTGAGTACATTATATTAAAATGAATTTAGTCCATGTCACCACATCCAGCCATGTTCTGTCTGATGACCAATTTAGAACTGGAAAATTAACTTAATTGATATTATTGATTACCTATGAATATTGATTAGTGTCACATAAAATAATTAATAAAAATTACGTCTAAATCAACTGATGTCATGACAATAATCAACTAATATAAATTAGTATTTCTGATTATTACTATTATTGATTATTCTAACTATTCAAGTAGTTGAAAAATTGCCCTTGTGATTTGTCATAATTATTTTTGATTAATTCAAGGGTATTCAACTTAATTGCATATTGTCATGACTCCCAAAATAATCAGCTAATAAATATAAATTTAAATTAATGTTTCAGGTTATTACTATTTTCAGTTATTCCAACTAGTCAAGTCCCATGAGAATAATCAAACAGTTGAGTTTAATCGATGAATGAGCCTGACAATAGATTAGCAAATTCCATTAATCATCCAGCCTTAATGTTCAAGGATCTTGTTCACAATAGCTCTGCAGCATAGTTTTTACAGAGGCTATCATGTTCTAAAGCACACCTTCCTACAGCTTTCCATAATACATCTAATGTACAAGGATTACAGTACTCCAGGGCTTGTTTCAACAGTCTGATCACATGGAAACCCATAAACACTGCATTTAGCAAGTAGACCAGTATGTTTCAGATGGAATAGCATGAATGCCTGTTTCATTCTCCAAGTGCTTGAGTTATTGATGTTGAACAGATGTGGTGGAAGCAACTTGTGTCACTTTTTCAGACAGATCTTTCTTGAATATGTTTGCATACTGTTGTTTGGGCTTGTAGATGATTTTTACAACTGACCCTTGTGTCTGTGGATTCTCACGTGTTACAAAACACTGCAGTTTGCTTACCATGGCTAGGTACAAATTGATCCACGCTCCTTTGTTTTACAATTCCAGTAAGTACAAGGAATATCACTATATTAGAAATTCTAAATCTTTAATCTGAACACATTTTTATGTTTTGGGTGTTTGAAGATTTTGCATTGGAAAGGACTGTTACTTACCCTTTCCCAGGGTCTGTACGCCTCCTGGAATTCCTGGAAACTAACATGCTCCTATAAAAAAGTCCTTATTGTTTAAAAGTCCTGGAAATGTACAAAGGCTTCTGAAAGCTCCTGGAATTAATTTACTATTTTTTAAAAAGAATTGTTTTGTCTGTTTATTTCACATAAACCCAAGAAATTAATATTTCAAAAAATTTTATATGGTTACGTACACATGGATGTACTATTAACCGCCATAACTTAGGCCGTGAGAAATGTTACCGAATTAAATGCTGTCTGTGTTATTCTCTTTAACAATTCACATGTGCGCAATGCAATTTTAACAAATGGTGATTCGTAGATTTGTTGAAACTTAACAAAGCATTGATTTTTTATGCTTAACCAGAATATGCAGATTGGCTTGTAGGTGATGGTGCAGCCAAACACAATGCTGGTTGCAATGTGGGCAAGAAAACCTTCAACATCTCGAATATGGGCAAAATTGCACTTAAAAGTCACATGAAAGGATCCAAGCGCATTGCATTATTTAAACAATGCCAATAAACGATGGGAATTGATAGTTTTATTAGAAAAAATGCATTAACTAGAAGCAATGGGAAATCACCTGTTGCCATTTAATTTGCATGTTATACTATATAAGAATTAATGCACTTAATAGATTCTGCAAGTTAAGTCATTTTTTGTTTATAATTATTTACTTGGCTGTTCATGGAAATTTATTGGTTGAGTCTTGGAAAACTCCTGGAATTTTTTCAACTTGTGGCTGTATGGACCCTGCTTTCTAAAAGCAATCAGTTTTTTGGTGACAACAGGTTACTTGCAAGATGGCAAACAATGCCAAAATGTTGTTCTGATATATACACTGTTTCATCATGACTTCATATAAGTCATGGTTGTTATGTGACTAGCTGATTTTTTTATTCATAATGTCATAAAATACTAGCCTCATTATATAGGTATGTATGCATAGGTGCTCAACCCATGGGACAGTGGGAACACGTCTTTCTACTTTGCTTGTAAAGAACGGCAAGCTTTATCCAAACCATGTATTGTAGGTTTTTTGCATCTCACCTTTTCATTTATAATTAGGTGTCTCAGTGTACAAAGTAAAGAAAAGCTTTTTAAAAAGGAATTAAGTGTAAGGATGCTAATATTAATCCTTGAAAAACAATGCATACAAGATAGTAGGGATGACATTTGCATCATCCCTACATAATAGCACAAGCACACAGTGTAGTAGAATGTTAACAGACAAAAATAGGATAAATTATACTCAATTGTGATTGAATAGTTATATATATATATATATTTCTCTGTATTAACTCTTGCCTGTGCTATTACATAGGGATGATTCAAATGCCATCCCTACATTTACTTCCTTTTTAAAAAGTTTTTCCTTAATTGTTTGCTTGTTTTGTTTCAATAGACATGGGAAGGTTGTACTTATAAACAAGTTCTAAATACAGTGAGGTTCCAACTGTAAAAAATGGGCATGAGGCCACAAATAGAGGAATGAGCAAAACTGAAAACATTCTCCTTACAGATGAATCCAAGATCAATTTTTAACAACAGTCAGTGGCAAGGAAGAGAAAGGTATCAAAGTCAGTGTTCAACATCTACAGTTTGAGGCTGGATTTGGCAATGGAGTTAGTGATCTTCACAATTTTGATACTGTAGCACCTTAACTGCTGACAAATTAGACATATTATGATCCTTAATGTATTGGTTATTATATTTATTATAACTAATTTTAATCTTTAATACTATTTTTAGAACTTTCTTTTATCACAAAGATTATTTCACATTGTTTTAATTTAGTTTATAGAATTAGGATCAACCTAAATATAAGTATTACTTTTACAACAGCATGGTAGTTCATAATGGGACATTTCCCATGGTTACCAGATTTCCATAGTGACAAACTGGGACATTTTTTTTTTTTTTGCCTATGGAATGAACTGTATATAACAGCACTAAAAAAAACATCTTAAATCACAATAACACACTTTTTACCATTTGCTAAAATGGGAGAAAATGAAGAGGTGTCATTTTGGCTTGGTTCCAAATGTACATTTAATAAAGTATCCTTTATCTACAACATTCTTTCATCCTGTGCTGAGTAAAGTATGCTGAAGTCTTATTGCAAGGTCTCCCATTACATGTATTGTTGAAGTGTAGGTAAATACTTATTTGATTTCTTTAACTGGGTTGGAAATGTTATTTGATTCAAACTGCTATGTGGCATATCATGGAATCAATATCAACCTGTTTACAACAGGTACATATAAATTTTTAAACAAAGTACTTCCATGCTAGTGCAATAAAGAAGAGAACAAAAAATGTTGCAGATAAAGGACAATTTATTAATTAGATATTTGGAACCAAGCCTGAACTTTTGCAGTATGCTTACAATTGGAGGTATTTCTGATATGGTACTTCCCCCCACTCACATGATTAGCTATTCTCGTCCGGTTTTTGTTAAGACTGTTTCTTAACTTCAACTTTAATCCCAGTTTATTACAGTTGCATTGTTATTTATTATTTCGATTATTGGTTCACTCTTCCTTATTATAAATTCCAAAGTTCATGTTACCACTTCAGGGGTTTCACCTGCAACAAGCAGTATGTTTCAGGCCTCAGGTGTGGGCAACCCAACGGGAGATTTATCCATGTTTACTTGCCGGGAGATTGAACATGATATGGGTCAACCTCTGTCTCTGGACCTCGCCCCACTTCTTCCAGAACAAGCTGAGCCTGTTCAGGCGGATAAGGACTTGGATTGCTCATTTACACCTCCTAATTTTACCGTGCCTTTCCATGGCCTGCCTGAGAACTCACTTAGGCCTAATTAGTGAAGCGCATGAATGGATTAACAAGATTCCCATTGTCCCTATCTGCTATCTAGCGAAACCACAGCCAAGGGAACGGGCTTGGAAAAATCAGCGGGGAAAGAATTATCACAAAGATTATTTCACATTGTTTTAGTTTAGTTTATAGAATTAGGATCAACCTAAATATAAGTATTACTTTTACAACAGCATGGTAGTTCATAATGGGACATTTCCTATGGTTACCAGATTTCCATAGTGATGAATTGGGACATTTTTTTTTCCTATGGAATGAACTGTATATATAACTGATTTTTCCAAGCCCATTCTCTTGGCTATGGTTTCGCTAGATAGTAGATAGGGACAGTGGGAATCTCGTTAATCCATTCCAAGCTGTGGTTTCGCTAGATAGTAGATAAGGACAGTTCCTTTGGCTGTGGTTTTGCTAGATAGTTTTCCAAGCCCATTCCATTGGCTGTGGTTTCCAGCGGCATGGGTTTTGGATGTAGTTGACTTACTGAGTACGGTCCGTCGCATCCTAGCCACTGTACATCTGTGAGCACGTCCATTGTTTTACCCACCTTTATACATGGTGGAATTGAGTTACATATATATTTACATGGTTAGGATCACTATCCTGCCACAGTTCTCTCCCACTTGAATGTGCTCCTCTCTTTTTCCACTCTTATCTACTACACATTTTATGGATGGACAAAGGATACACCTGGTTCGGAAGTGGTGTGGTTCCCCCTTATCAGATCTTTGGATCTGATTCTTTCATTTCCAGGGGGTATCCTTTGGATGCTTTTAGGGGTACTTCTGTCATTCCCTTGCTTCAGTTCTGCCTTCTAATCAATGTGGGATTCTTGCTAATCTTGTGAGAAGAGTGAAGCACCGTATCGAAAGCTATAATTTTTTCTATAATGAAAATGTTTTTCTGATAGGTACTTCCCTCCTGTCACACTTCCCACCCTTCTTCCCCACTTTCCTCTGATGCTTACATTTTCTGCCAAACCTCTAAGTGATAGTTTGGTAGAGGCATATAGAGGGAGTCACATGCATCATGTATGTCATGCTCCTATTGGTGGAGAAGTGATGCATGATGATTTACATCAGAGACATGTTAGAATCATTTGATTCCAATAAGGGGGAAGCAGAAGGCTTGTGGCATGCATAAAGAAAAAATTTGCATATAGAGGACAGTACTGAACAAGAATAGCTTATATTGTGAGCAGAGAGAAGGACCTATTGGAAATATATTTTCAGTATAGGAAAATTATAGCTTTTTGAATTCCAATTTGGAGATTTAATTACCTACAAATTGGAAAATGGAACATTAAAGCAACAGGCAGTCCCACTACTTGATTAAGAGTAGCCACATAGGCAAGTACTGTCGACTGGATGCTCTGCCTCTCTGGTCAACAATTCTAAATTAGGAATGAATGACCAGAGGTTTATAATTGGTATCTCCTGACACTTGGGAAAAGAAGTTTTCACACCATTCATTCTACTACTAGAAAGCCACTCAAGGTAAATTTCTAGACAGTCACACCAGTTCCTGAAAATAGTAAATTATGGAAGTCTATCACATACAAGGAACATTTAAAAATATGTACCTCTAAACCTCAAACATAAACTGTATATACAAATAGCCCTTTAATTCCAAGCCCTAAGGTACACACATAGTATTATTGCTTTGTCTACTGTAGAAGTTCAGTAAATTTTGACTTCCAGCTCTTGGATGAATAGATAATATAATGAAAATTAGAAAAAGGTATATACTATTAAATATATATGTTTATATTAAAAGTTAAATATTATATTTAAGTTTGTGGAAACTAATATAAGCTATGGTTTCTTAATCAGTTCCTAAATGGGGTATTCTACATGATGCAATGTAAAATCCTAATGATTAAATGTTAAAAATCATGAAATTCTTTACTGAAGTGTTAAAATGCAAATGATAGTAAAAATTATTCCAGATGAAATTGGGCCATTATTGTCATTGTACTGATTGTGTTCACTGTTAAATAAAAGCAAAATCCTAAAAGATATATTTTACTTTTTTTGTGGGACAGGGAAGGAACAAGTACATTTTTCTAGCATTTTTGTGACTTGGAAAAGAAAGTTTTTTTTTTCAAAGATTCCACACCCATGTATGCCTGAACCAGTACTGCCATGTATCACATTCACTCAATTATTAAAGATCAAAAACCTTTGTAAAAAAACTGGTAATTACTAAAATAAATTTTGGCTTATTAACAATGTATGATTATGTCTATAATTCTGTAGGGTCAACCCAGTTTTCATTGATGATCTTTTAAACACCTTTCGTGATCATGATGGTTTGGATCTGAAAAGAAATATATCAGATACCAACAGCAAAATATTGAAAGAGCACTAGCATCAGGTGTCAACATATTGACTGGTTGTTTTTTATCATGTGGATATAATTATACTACAAAGTATTAATTTGTTTGTATTTTATGTAGAAATGAAGATTGAATGTTTTAGCTGTGTTTATGGAAGCGGTTTTACAAAGTTTGTACGATTTCCTCTAATAAGATAACTTATCTTTTATAGGAATTAACTCATTTGGTGATGATTTACCTGAAGATCAACCCCAGTAGCAGAAGAATTGAACTACCTTTGTAAAACTGAACCATCTATTGTTCTTCAGTTGCATGGGTTTAAGAAACATATAAAAGTGAAAACGTTTTTCCATGAACATTTAGAAGCATTACTTACCTGATTGTTTCAGTTAATTTGAACAATTATAGAACTTAAAGTACTTACTGTGTTAAGTTTGTAATGAAAATTGTTTAATATAACTCTGCTTTTAGTGATAATGTTTTGCTTTTTGCCAAATGTTTGTTCATGAATTGTGAAGGAAGAAATAAGATAATTAAACTCAATCACAATGTCTAATTTCAGACCAAGGGTATTTTCACAAATGACAGTTTTTAATTTACAGTATACAGTACCAAGAAAAAAAAACCAAGATTGACTTTTGACATTCCTCTTTGTTAACAGTTGGATCAAGCAAGCAAGGAGAATGTGTAAACTTGAATTTCCTTCTAATTTTCTCGCATACTACTTACTAAAGAATTATATTTTATGAGAAAATGCAGAGTTTTGAGTTGCTCATTTTAAAACGAAGCATAAGAAGTTGCTCTTGTAATTTGTGAAGTAACATTCACTGATCATCTAAATTTGATTTTATTAGTAAAATAAAATTAGAAGTATTTTAAGGTCTTTCTAATAAACCCAAAGGTTCAGATTTCACAATTGTTAAACAAAAAATATCAGTACTTTGAAGAAGTAAAAATTAATTTGAAGTAAGTAAAAACCAGGATTTTGGTTTTTATACACATTTGTTTTTAACTGCTCTTGATGAAACCTAAGTTTGCATTTATTTATCTGTCTTAAAAATAGATTCCATAAAAATATCTGTATGGAACTGGAATATAATGTATAAATTTTTAGTGTGACATACAATGTTGGTTCAAAATTAATAATTTCAGGTGTAACAAAAAAACATTATTGAATTAAAATTTAAGTTGTGTTGAATAATCCTTTGGTATAAAATATTTGCTCAACATTTGTGCAATGCAAGATTGCTAAGTCATCATTACAAATTAGACAGTTGCACTTCACTTTTATTAGGCTTTCTAACTAAGAATGTACAAACTTGGATGGATGTGTCATTGAATTATTACTGCAAGTTTTACTGTTCTGTACAATAGATAATAGTTATTTTGGCACAATGATTACTGCCAACATTGAATTTTTGCAAACAAAAATGTCTTAATATGTTGGAACTACAGCATGAAGAAAGCAAGCCTTACATAGTATTGATGTTTACATTGATCACAAAAATGGAAGTGTTGAATCATTACTGCAGTGTTATTCAGTGATTGCAAATTTGAAAATAACAGCATTTAAAAGTTTAGTGTGAAATGAGTTTTTGAAGTTAAGAGCAAGAGAAATAAATTGCTATTAAGAAATGTTAAGCTTTAAATCATTAATTGTTTTCTACCTTAAGCCTTCTATAATGTGTTTTACTTTGTCAAAACATTAAAAAATTAGAAGAATTCAGGATGTTCTATAGTTGGAAATATGACAAGAAAATGGATTATAAAAATTTTTGAACATTAAATCAAAAAGTTGATTTATAACCTAATCTGTATGTTTGTGAGATGTGTAGATCTCGTAAATTAATCTCTGCTTTGATAGATAATGAGCAAGGATTTGCCCTGTGGTAGAACTCAGGAGTTTGGCACTGATGAGCTATGTTCACAACCATGTGATACCACAAAATATTCCTGCACATTAAGCTGTTGATGTGTTATGAGAGTGACAATCAGTCCTTCGTCATGGGTGGTAAGATGTTGCTGACTAGTCGCCTTCCCTCTGGTCAGTAGTTCAAAATTAGGGATGCAGCAGATAGCCTTAGGTAGCTTTGCCATACAAAATACATGTAATATGAACAAATCTCTACAGTGTTTTAAAAATTTCTATAGGTTTCTTAATGAATATGCCAGATATTGAATTTGCTAATCTTACTACTTAGGAAAACCCAGGACTTCCATGTTTATGACGTAAAGCCCAGGATTTCTGATTTGTGTGTTACTGGCTGAACAGCTTACAGGATAATTCTTGAGCTAATCTCAGCTTAATTTCTGGATTGTTGGTAATGTTAGAGGATAGATAGAAAAGTCAGAAGCTCAGGTTTTCCTTTTCTATTGACAGGGCTTGTCAAAAAATGTGGGTAACATGACACTGAGAAGTTCTGGTGGAACTTATGATTGAATATAATCCTAAGCGAAGTTTATTCTTAAACGTTGATATTTGTTATGAGTTGATTTATTTGCTTCTAGTCCAGATTAGATAATTCTAAATGAAAAATTGTCTTATTAAAATTTTTCATTTACCTGCCTGGGAATCCATAATAAACTGTTTGTGTCAGTTTCTTTCTTACCTGTTGGTGTTATGAACAGTTTTTGTGTTGTGACCAGGATTTGTAATTGCAGAGTTTTAGTTTTATAGGTATTTATTTTGTGTACTGTTGTAAATGCTAAGTTCAAATGTTGTTCATGTGCGAAGGTAATTTTCAAGATCAGTGAAATGAAACACAATCTTAAACCTCATTAGCTTTGACCAGGGTCTTCTTCCTGACCATACCATCAGCATGCAGGAAAGGTTATTGACTACTAATAATTATGGTAATGTAAAACCAAGTTATCTTGTGACTAAGTGAGATCTTTATGGGATTTTCAGACTGCCACCAGCCAGAGTTTCATGAGCACCATTTTTGAAGTTCCAAGTAACTAGGAAGACTTCACAATGCTGCTGGAGGATGACATTTGTCATCAAGAGCTATGTCACCTTCAGCTGGGAATTATGAATCTCAAAGAAAATCTGATGGTTTTTAGCAAAGCCATGATATCTTCCAAGAATGGAGACAGGATTCCAACGTTTCCATAGTTCATCTGGAAGCTAAGCTCGAGAAGAGTAGCCTAATAAAGTGTAAACAACTGTGACATGACATTGCACTAATCAAGACCAAGGTACACATAAATTTGAGTGGTATATCAGACAATAGTCGTCTCAGAAGCCACAAATTGGCTTCTGCCTTTCTTGCAGTAGTTTAAGTTTAATGGTGGCGAAATATTTAGCAGGTGACTTAGAACAATGGCTAAGGAGGACCAGAGTTGATTCTTAAAGTATTTCAAACAAGTAATTGCATGTAATGGCTGAACTTCATGGCGTGTGATGCAATACCTAATGCCAAGTTTGGATGATCAAGCAGTTGATGCTGTTGAGTATTTGGACAAGGAGTAATTCAATAACTGGTACACAGTTATAGTTACGTTTCACATTAAGCAGAGCCACCGTGAGCAGTTCCTTGTTCAGAGGTTGATTTGAGGGCTTTCCAAGCAACCCTATTCCACACTAAGTAGATGTCAAAGACTCCCTGGATTAAAGCTGTTTCTGTGGCAACACAATTTGGGTGATCACATGAAACAAGTTTCCAGAAAGAGAAGGCCAACCACTGAAGTGGTTCAACCTTGACCTGAAGCTCCAATGTAGCCACACTGGTTACACATGGATAGTTAGGGATACAAAGGCATTGCTGTTGTAGGAATTAAACCCTGACAAGTAGTGCTTTTATTGAGCAGTATTAAACATCATTGTGCAATGATTTAAAACTAAAGAAGAAACTTCTGTTTATCAAATTGCACACCTTCACAGTGCATTAAATGCTGCAAATGAAGTCACCACTTTGACTGATACTGACTGTTTTGGCTAATGGAGGTAAGCATAGAAGCATGATTCCTTGCAATACTTTTGCTTGGAGGAATTCACTTTTCTTTTCTTGGTTTGAGCATTGGTATCATAGGGATGCACTTGTTGCAGGAGTTATCAGGTAGCATAGCTTGTGGTATAACTGAGCTTATATCTGTAGTAAAACCATCTAATGCTTGCCAGTATGCCCCAAAAACAGTGGAATCCAATGGCATATATAACAGAGAAAGTTAGCACCTGCAAATGTCAAGTGTTATTTCAATAAACTTTACAAATTCAATCAGTAGATTGCTGTAGCAATGGAATTTGTGTATGAAACACTGTCCAGAAATCAAGCCACATTTTCTTCATAGTTATTTCTCCAAGTACAAGCTTTATTGTAGTTATAGTTTTTAATTATTTACAGAGTAATATTAGCTGGAATGGTTATTGGCAAAGTGAGAGAAGCACCAATGATGAAAACTTCCTGCAAAATGATAAGCAAAAGTGGTTGTCAAAACATCTAAAGGTTCTGGTTGAGATTGCACAGACAATCTTTATAAATAACAGCAAATTGAACTCAATATGGCAAAGTACATAGAGCACACAAATCATATGCTTTGTTTCTTTCTTCCAGAATGACGTCTGGGTAGAAGCATTTTCAACATAGGCTACAGCATGGAAACCTCTATTGGTGAGAACATCTCTCAACTAGGTGATAGCTCATCACTTTTGCCTTTAAGTCCACTGATAAACTTATCCATAAAAACATCTTAATGATCAGGTGAAGCCATTGCTCAATATGCTTTACTATACTGACAGTGTAGACCATGCACATAAATGTCCAGACTCTTAGTGGCACTTCTTTTATGAGCCTTGAACTCGACCTGATGGATTGTTCAGTTTTCTACCAGGTTTGTTGTCACTTAAGATCTCAGTTGAGTCCATGGCTGGGCCATCTAAGCTCAGGATCAGGCATTGGACTGCCTGTTCGTTAAACCAGTGTTCTAGGCAGTTACATACCTGAAATGTTTCAGGAAGTGGCCTAAGTTTTCTTTACCACACCTTTGAACATAGAGACAAAATCTGCTTTGCCTCACAGGGACTTGTGGTAGCAGCCAGAGCCTCTATTTTTTGGGTTCTCAGCTAACTCTGGCTGATACCCTGCTGAAATTGAGGGTGTGATGCAGGATGATAATACAGACTCCAATCCTTGGACAAGTATTCAGTCCCTGGTTGAAGGCAGCAGAGTGACAAGTTGCTCCCAGCAGCTCGTTCATCATTGCCTCAGGTGAATGATGATAGACTATGTATGAGTAAAAAAGCAAGTCTCTGGCTTAGTCTTGGAAGTGTCACTCACAGAATGAAAATAGTCATCTCCTACCTCTGTTCTGGCATTGGCATCCTCTGAGTGGACATAGTGTGGAAAATATCAACCAGTATCACTGTGTAATAGGTGAAATGGTGTTCGTTGGGAGAGTTAACTGATCTAGCTAAGGAACAGTGTACTACAATATTGTATGTAGCAAATGGAAGCATATTACCTCCATATACACAAGTGATGTTCCATGGTTTACTACACGTGAAGTATAGTGTACCAGTGCCTTGTAATGTGGTTATAGAGGCCATGCATGAAGTGCACTGTGTTCTGTCCAGAAAGCAAGCAGCATTGGCTCAGGCAGTTATCTGCCCAATGAGGAATGAAGCCTCAGTGTTGTTCTGTTGAGGTACTTGTGGGGTTAGTTGGGTTGAACAACCATAATTCATGATCATATAGGCAATGTTAAATCAAGCAACTGCCTGGATCACTAGGAATGTAGTCATTGCTGTGTTTAAGTGGATTTTAAAGTGATCATCAGAACAAAGGAATGTATGTTAAGATTCTGTGATTTTAGAGAGGTGAATGTACATTTCAAGAGCAGACCTAAGACTCTTTTTTTTTTTTTTTGTCAAGAGAGATGATTTGTTAATAGTTCTGAATCATGCCATTTGGCCTATGTAAAGTCCATTATCAATTTATAGAGGATTTATGCTGGAGAGTCTGCAATGGGAGAGATGCTTGGTTTATATTTTGATATCCAGAGTAACATTTGAATCTGCAGCTGAGAATCTGTCTTGCGAATGGTATTCCATTGGTTAAAGAAGGCAGACTTAATATTTAAACTATGAAAGTGTTCTCGTGTGCATGGAACGTTTCTTGGTCTCATGATAGGCAGAAGTATAGACCCATGCAATGGTCTTCAGTGGTGTAGCAGAATGGGTAATATACAGACTATCATCTGTATGTTTGCATAATTGTTATTTCCAACCAAATGAACACGGATGAACATTTTCTATGTGTCATGATGACATGCAGAGATTTTCAGACTGTTTGTCAAACATATTCATGTTTGAAGGAAACCTTGCTTCCTGTTGACATGATGTATGGTGGTACTGTCCCTAAAATAGATTCTCTACAATGTACACAATAATATTTAAAGTGGTTAAGGTCTTCATTAGTTGACATGCACGAGTTTGCATATTAAGAACTAGAAAAGGCCAACATACATCAAAGTGTTATGATGATATGGCAAAGGAAAATATTTACCAGCATAGAGACTAGTCTTTGCCTTGGTATGTGCCAGTGGCAGAAACACAGCGTGTTTCTGGGTGAATAGTTACGTATCTTGTAATTTGGTAAACTGGTCCATTTGTGTGTAAGTTACAGTGTGCATAACATGTGAAAACAGGTGGAAAATATTGGTAAGCTGGATCCATACATTACAGACAAGTCTCTCATGCACTGGCTTAACAAGGAGTCAGTGGTCGAGACCAGTGAGTCAGAAAAGATGGAGATTCTGTTTTATATAATGTCTACTTGGCCAATGAGGAGGAAAGAGTTAAAAGTACTTACCTGGCTCTCCATGACAAGTCAGGTGGGGAAATGCTATAATTAGAGGTGGGAGATAGCTCCAACAGTTGGCTGTGTCACTACCAATGGCCTCTTGATCAAGATTGCTGAAATAAACATCGATTATCAGAAGCTAAGGTTGTCAACTGGTTGAAAAACCAAAGATTAAAAGGAAGTAACATTCCTTACTTTCCAAACTATCACGTGACATTTGCATACAATGTATGCACTACATTGTGTGCTTTCCAAATTATTACAAGCAGCTGGAATGGATGAAGCTAGTAGATATGTTTGAACAACTGAGGATGGTGGCTAATAGTTAGAAAACACATTTGAAACGATGTTCCAACCCTTGAAATTTCAAAGCTATCACATAGTACTTTATGATACAATGTATGTGCTACATCATATGATTATCACTCAGTTAGGACAGTTTGTTAATTGTAAGATCAGATGAACCAAAAGGTTTTTGTGACACTTTATGAACTATCTAGTGGAGTTTCATTAGACTATATATCTTTGTATTTCAGATGATATCTGTCGCACAGTTTAGGATGGCTTGTGCTAGTAGATGCAATGCTTAAAGCATTAAAAATTTGTACAACCAAATGTGGAGGCTAGGTGTTTAATACACTCAATATGGTCAATTTGACCAACTACGTGACTTCTTTGTACTCATTCAAAGTCTTTATAGATTTGGTACTACTAACTTTGATATAATGTGTATATGTTCACGAAATTTGGCAGTCTTTCATTACAACTTTGCAATACACTGAATTTTCACAGTCATTTTAACTTATACACGCTATAATTCACGCACTTTACTTACTGTCACTACCGCGCTTAACTCAATTGTATGTTTCTATCTCTGCCTGTCTGTAATTATTCTCTCTCGTCACTTCTTGCCGGCCATATATATATACAAAATAGAGGGCGTCTGGCAAACACTCGAGCCTTCACAAACGTTCTTGATACTTATTACGTGTTACCAGGGTCACGTGAATTCCGCTGTCGTAACAATACTTTTATTCATCTCAAAAAATCTCAAATTTCTTTTGTGTAATCGCTAAAACCTCCTAAATACCTTTAAAATTTTATCTGTTATTTCCTCTACCCTAACTCTATACCAGGGTGATCAATTTGACCGACCTGACCTGATAAATAACAAAAAATAATAATAATCAAAATAAATCTAAATTACTCTCTTTTTCTTTCTAAATTGTAACATGAAACTACATTGTTTATCCTAAGTAGCTTTAAACTTGTAACAGTATACATCTCTATATAATTCTTTTTATTGTTTTATTGCCCTTTGAACCGTGTCTAACTACTATTCGCGCCATTGTAAGTTGTAAATCACTTGGGGAATGTGCAGCTCACATTAGGCGATCGAATTACATTACCCATGAGCTACTACTTGAAGCTGCTCACCTGCCTGCCTCGTGAAATATTTTTATCATATTATTTTACCTTAACTAACCTAGAGAGGTCCATATTTTTATGTTTTAGCTACTTTTATCATAATAACTAAAGAATAAACAAGATATAAATTACTTACCCGTAACTTCTTTTCTTGCTGTTGACTGTGGATGACACTTAATCCTACTTTTTTATGCTAATGGTAGTAATGCATAAAATAATTTTTATTTAATTCAATAATGCACCAAATAACATAGGATAATAACATGCAAAAAGCAGACAATTTCCTCTAACCATCACAGATTTTCCAGCTTTCTAACTAAGCTGTTACAAATTCATCCAAACTAGTCCTTATCTTTCCTATGGGAAGGAAACTTGTACTAAAAGAGAAATTGACAATACAACCTAATGCAATACGTCATTTGATAGATAAAAATCTTGGCTTTCTATTGATTATAGATGATATAGAATTAAATGTAAGTGGAACTATTAACAGATTCTGAAACAGAGAGTGTGACAGGTAGATGTGGCAAGAAGGTCCTGATTTTCTGTTTGATGGCTCTGTAACCAAACAAAATTGAAAGCTATTAAACTTATGGTTTATGTGAGCAATGACGATTTTATAGTGAATATTTTACATTAAATTTCGTACTTATTGAATGGGTGGTGAATAAAATAGAGAAGATGAGATGCCTACAGAAAATTTGTCACCTTTCTCACACTAGGAGAAATTCACGATTTGTATAAATATTGCCCTATAAACTACATAATAATTTTTGAGGGAAAGTGTCATTTGATCTTTTGAGGAATTACTCACCTTATCTGAGCTACCTAGTAATTTTTGGAGACAAAGTGTCATTTGACCTTTTGAGGTATCACTCACCTGGTCTACTCAAGTGGTGGGAGATTTACAGAGCATGCAACTAGATTCTCCCCTGTACACCTGAAGAATATTTGAATTTTCAACGTGCAGTGACTGGTGATGGTTTTAGCTTAAAGGTCCCAGACTGATTGAACTCTACAAGTGATTTATTTTGCAATGCTTGAAGAGAAAAACATCTTTAGTTTGAGGGTTCGTAGATAGAAACACGTCATGGTATCACATTACTATGAATGGGTGGTTTGCAGAAAATAATTTGGGAAAGTTACCCATGTGATTGTGTATAAAGTGGAAGCAGTCTGATATAAGCTAATAGTGTATGTGACAATACTTAATGTCGATATGTGTGTAAAGCAGACTGCTTCCAATATGTGTATGTGTATCAATAAACATATATGTGTGGTAGTACACACGTGTATGGACATTACATAAAAGTTATTAATGAGTGTTGATTATGTAACACAAATGGGTAAATAACATAAAGAAAACTGACATGTGAATGAAAATAAGGGATTTGATCTGGATGTTAAGGCCTTGTGATATGAAGTTAACTGTGATTACTTTCCTGAAAGGTATTATTTAGAAATACAGTGCCCATTTATTTTCTTTAATACTACTAAAAATATTTCAATTTTGACATTGAAATATTCAGCAGGTAGTGAATTCTCACAGAAGTATACGAGTAACAAAGAACACAATTTTATCTAGTGTTTTCAAAGTGTAAGATATTTCAATTGGATCAAATTAAATATTCATGAATGGGTGAAATTAACAGTTGTATACAAAATTCACAGACAGTAGCTTAGACGTAACAAATATAAAGTTGATGTGTCAAGTGTTTTATTTGGTTGCATTAAAATATTTTCAATCATGTCAGATTTAAATTCTTATTAAGGTAAACAGAAAATATAAGAATCTGCTTCTGAAGTTCTCTCATTGAAAGGTGTACAGTAACTAAGCATTACCATCACCAGATATACTACAACGTGCAGTGGGACCACTACATACCAAAACTAAAGAAAACCTTTCTGGAGCTAGTTTTGGGAGGTTCATGGCAGGATTAAGTCACTAAATAATACCTGCCATCTCAGCAGTCACCACCACCATGATGAATTCCACTAAGACAATGACCACAGCAGCTGTCAAGATAATCCAGTCAGCAATCTGACCATATCTATCACATCCCCAGAAGGAGCTCACCATAAGCAAAAAGGCATCACTGTGCCTTCAGTGGAACCTATGTGAGGGGCTTCTATCTAGATTGTGGTTGAGTCATTGCCGTCCAAAAACTAGACAAACAACTCCAGTGGCATGTAATGGTGTAACTACTAAACACTTTACCAAATGTCATCCTCATCTCTACCCCATTCTGCAGCAGATCCCATGCTGAAATGGCATTGTTAAGAGATGATTACCCACTGTACCAAAGTCTGAGTCCTATGGAGAGGAAAACTAGCTGTGATTGACATCATCCCAACTGGATGAGAAAGTTTGCTGAGTGCAGGTAGAGCTGGCGGAGACCCATCTGCTCCTGGCTAGAGCCCGAGAAACCATCGTGACCATTGCAGTGGAACCCCTTAGGTAGAGATATTGATTACTATGTATAACATTATTTAAAGGATTTTCCCATTTTATGTATATGTATCTCAGTGGTAAGTCTGAAGGCTTATAATGCTAAAAACCTGGGTTTCGATACCCATGGTTGGCACATAACTGTCAGCACAGATCGCCAATTGTGTAGCTTTGTGCTTAATAGCAAACAAGCAAACGTGTATATATATTTATTTATTATTTTGTAATTCAGATTTTTAGTCTTCTTAAAGCTATCCTTTTTATGTATGTGAAGTAATTATCAATGTTCAAGGGTAAAAGGTTTTTCTTATGTATGTATCAAATTAAACCACATCTTTGATTAAAGTTTGTTTTAGTATTCATTAATTTTCTGTTAAAAGGTTTTTCTTTTCTTATATAACTATTACATCATTGCTACCTTTATGCTTATTATGATGTTGGTTAAAGGAAATTTTGTTTTGTAATTATTTATTATGCATCATTTTCAAAGTTTTGTCTACTATGTAAAACATATCTTTTTAAGCATTTTTGTTTCACTATGTAAATCAAATGTATTCTTTGATAAATATTTGTGTTGTCTGGTGTAATTGTTTACAGGAGTGAGAAAAAGTTACAGCACTCATTGACCAATATGCATGTATACATTTAATTGGGTTGAAGTTTCAGGTTAATGTTAGCATGAGGAGAAGTCTTAAACATGGGTGAGTGATGTAGGAAAAGTATGGTATGCTTTACATACTACAATGCATTTTCTACCATTTAATTGTAATGTAGAAGTTTGAAAAAATCGTTTATTGTAAATATGTGCAGTTTACATATACACGTGGTCAAGAAAGAAAGAATTAAGTTATTTTTGCTCTAATTACCTATTGTTTTGTGCTATTCCCCTGAGATTGTACTTGGTCTATCCTTGAGTAAAATAGCTGTGAAACTGCACTTTGTGTATGAAAGTAGACAGCAGTTTTTCTAATTGGCGTGACCAATCAGGTAGGTAGTACTATTTGCTCTATAAGAGTATTTGAAGATGATGCTTTCTTAAAGTGGGAAAGATATTTCTAGAGATTCAACAGCATACATTTAAAAAACTAACAAATGTATCAAACTTCAACTTGTACATTTCTCCAGTAAAAATAACCATTTCTTGGATACATGGATGATCACCTGCTAATAATCATGAAACTTGTCCTGGAAAACATGGCCTTAACTGGCATAAAAGATACATTCCATGACTAGAGTTACCTAACAGTACGTGCAAGTGGTGAACTGCTACATTTGTTTCCAGAAGAGCAAGCTGTCTTCTTGTTCTGAAGAAGGAGCATAAGTCAAGTAAGACTGTACTTCAAATGCGAGTTGTGTTTCTTTCATCATCTTGGCTTGTGACTGTGAAGCAATTGGATATTTTTGAGGGAATTTTACGATTGCTTCAGTAGTTTTAGCATTTTAAACGAATTTAACGACCTTATGAGTTTTTAAGTGAATATATACATGAAGAAATAAAAGACGCCTGTGTTACGAAATAAGATAAAGAGCTAGGAAAGTACAGTTAGCTGGTTAAGTGGTATTGAGAATCGCGACTTAAGAGTTAGAAAAAAATGAAGCTACAACAAAGATATTGAGAAAAACGCTAGCCATAAGTTTGACAGTGATAAATTACTGACCCCAAGCTAGTAGTACAGTAAAGGCTACTAAAAGGTTTATGATAGCATCTCAAATTGGCGCTTTAATGCGAGATCTGTTACTCCAGACTAGTGTAATAGTACAAGTAAAAAGTCAACCGGAGCACTCATCATCACAATAAACAGTTACTTGAGAGTTTGGGTTCTTGTTTTGGAATAGCCCGAGAAGTCGCACAGATTGACTAATAAAGTGTTAAAACGACTTACGGGTAGTTAGGAATACTATTTGGATGGTCGAAAGAAAACACAGAAAATATGGTTTAAAAAATCATTTCTGGAGCTAAAAATCAGTTATCTACAGGAAGAATTGAGATTCTCCCGAGAGTCACTGATAAGCCAGAAGGTATGAAGGCTACTCAACTGCGAAGATTTACCAGATCAACTATGTTGTAAATAATGAAATTATTTCTCTCTTAATCAATTAATATGAATTGGATGGACTAAAAAAGCATGTAAAAGCTAAGAAACTTGGTGTTATGTATGAGTTATAAGTATTAGTGTTATTAACCCAAACGTATTTTTCGTTTATGAAGAGTTAATAAATTATTACAGAAGTGTATTTTATGTTAAGAAACTTAAATAAATTTGATATATTGTTTTGAATATCAGTCTCGGGATCAATTTCTTTAGTCTAACCGTAAATCTCCTTGAGTTAGCGACTTGTGAGCTACACTGACCACTACAATCCTCAAATAAATAAATTTGGTGTAATCGACAGTATAGTCGAAACTCCAATTACTAGCTCTAAGGGCGCTGTCCATTACAATTGCTAGAGCTAATAATTTTATTTTACTTCTTAGGGCATCAGACTGGAAGCTATCAGAACTGCTACACGAAGTCATCATTGATGTGATTGTGCCCTTCCCAGCTGCAGGTTGATGCTCTTCAGATGGGGAATGATTATTTGCTTCTCTGTTTCTGTAATAAATATAAAGTCTGTTTCCTCTTTTAGGGGACCAATAACACAGCTCTTTATTTTTAACATGAAAAATTGAAGCTAGTTTCACTTGATCACTCAAAGCCTATGAATAATATTTTGTTGCAGAGCTTTAATGTCCTCATCAACATCTAGATCCACACCATAAGCATTTTTAATGGCTGATCTTATGAGTGTAATGTATGACAATGTGGCAGCTTCTTTGCTCACTAAACTGTTGAAAATATTTTAGGAATCTGCATAGTTGTGTCATGCATTCCAGTTCAAAGGTAGAGAAGCATAATTTAGCAGACCTGATTTGTTTCAGAACACTGTTCATTTTCCTCTTCAGGTGTAGTATCATTTGAAGCATTGCATAAACAGAGTTCCAGTGAATAGGTATTTCCTACTATAAGTGGCATCTTCTTGTAATCTGTGGTGTGTCTGCTTGATGGTCTTCAGTAGGATTATGCTCAACAGGCTCTTCTTCTTCTATGAATAGAAAATTAGGATCAAGATTCAGAGTTTCATTTATACTTTCAGCTTCATCCAGGTATTTAGCCATTAGACTTTCCTCTTTTCTATCCTTTGCTTGTTTTAAAAGTTGAACAAGCACTACATGATAATTTGATTCTGAACTTCTTTCTGTAACAAATGCTCCTTAGAATGAAGAGCATGAACAACCTCCTTGCACATTTACAAAATTTCCTTCAGGTTGGATACTTTTAATATGATATCAGTTATAAGCAATAAATGCAATATTTGTGCATTGCATTGTTTCCCGTAAAACTTGATAATTCTACTTGTCTTCTGTACTGCTGCTGCCCCATCATGAGTGGCATAAAATTGCTTGTCCTCATAGCATAAAATTGCTTGTCCTATTCTGTCAATTCTGTTCTCAAATGATCAGCCATGCCTTCAGAGTCTTGAGAGGATGGTTTTACTGACAGTGTAATAACACAAGTGCACTAATTACTGCTAATTGTAGGTTGCTAAAAGAAATAACAGGAAAAAGTAAAATAGCACTAAATTAAAATTACAGTGATTTTTTTTTTATCTTCCATTATGGTGTTGTCTGTTTAGGCAGCCAGTATGTAGCAGCAATACCTAGTGTTTCACACAAAATGTTTAAACAACTCTATTCAATCATATACCAGCTGCCCAGTGTTGTCTAACAATAGGAAGAATTAAATTGTGGCGAAATGCTACAAGTTCTTCA
>NW_013668059.1:171908-180961 GCF_000517525.1 Limulus polyphemus | reverse complement strand
TGGACGTCTGAACATCCATATCTTAGTAGTCCCTTCCATGTCAAGTTGGACATCTGAACATCCATATCTTAGTTGTCCCTTCAATGACAAGTTGGACGTCTGAATATCCACATCTTGGTAGTCCCTTCCATGTCAAGTTGGACGTCTGAACATCCATATCTTAGTAGTTCCTTCCATGTCAAGTTGGACGTCTGAACATCCATATCTTAGTAGTTCCTTCCATGTCAAGTTGGACGTCTGAACATCCATATCTTAGTAGTCCCTTCCATGTCAGACACTTTAGCCTTAAGCTGCCTATTTCACATTTACACGCACCAGTGGTAAAACCTTGATAAAACAAAGATGCCGTTTCGGCAGTGCGAACTCGTTAAACTTGTTTTTTCTTTTTTTTAGGGCAAAGCTACACAAAGGACTATCCGCGGTCTATCCTCCGCAATGAGTCAAACCACAGATTTTAGAGTTGTAAGTCTTCAAACCTACCACTCAACTACAGGGTGAAATGCAGCTTAACAGGAATTTCGCGATAAAAATAATTACATTAAAAAATAACGTTTATATAGAGCTTAGAATTAATTTCATTTTCTGTACTTGACAGAGATTTATTAATTTTAATGGATGCAACCTAATAATTAGTAAATACTTGATAGTTATAAAACCTACTCGCTCTTAACAGTTCAATATCTCCTACTCCCCAGTGTCAAGTTACAACACAATACTTATATTAAACAAATCTTTTGTTGTTGATGCTGTACACTATATGGGGTATTACGTGATTAAAATTTTGCACCTTTAGAGAAATTGTTAGAAACATACACACGTTAGTCGTGACTACTTACAGACATACACACGTTAGTCTTGAATACTTACAAACATATACACGTTAGTCTTGAATACTTACAAACATATACACTGGTTTCTGTCACTGCGTTACTTCTCGCTCAACATAACACAAGCACAAAGCTTAATATGATGTACCTGCGCTTTGAAGCAGAACTTGTTACAGAATCATGTTCACGTACGTAGTTCTACTTTGTATTATTAATATTATCAAGGTTTAACATTTGACCAGATGTAATAAACCAATAACTACTGTGGGCATTCCGATACTACATGTTCATGTGGCGAGAGTGTTAACCTCACTTTATAAGAACATATGCTAGTACGGGGAATTGTCTCCTCAACATGTTTAGCACCTATATATTTGGTTCATGACAAATTTCCAAACATTCGGCAATGCACTGCTGCCAAAAATAAACTGTTAAACGATGAAAAACTAGAGAATGGGCTATTTCGAAGAGAGGAGTTGTCAGTGTTTTCCATGGAAGTGAAAAGCCTCACACAACAAAACTTTTAGGACAACAACGAATAACGAAACCATACATTTCATGCCAATCCGGATCATCATCCTCGTTCGCAAAGTAAAGGCTATGGTCACGAAAGAGAACCCTTCAGTTCAAAATGTTATTGTGATGATGATGATGGGCACATCTCCAGTTTAACGTTAACAAGATAACATGAACAACGTACAATGGAATGGGCGGCAATGGTCTGTTGTATAAAAAAACACGAGTGTAGAGGACGACGTTTCGAAAGTCTTCTGTCTTTGCACCTGGAGACGAAAAGCGGAAGACTTTCGAAACGTCGTCCTTTACACTTGGGTTTTTTTGCTATAAGATGCCGTTGCTGCGCATTCCAGTGTACTCATCATGAATACTCTGCCTAAACAATCTATCAAAGAACATAAACAACGTTTGGAAGTTAGGCCCACAAACTTTCAGCGTCATTTTGAAGTCATCGACACTTCCATGAGAAGGACAGCCGAAACACGTATAAACTGTGTTTATGAAACACCCCACTAAAGTTACACTACATGTTTAAGTACCCCACTTTAATAAAGTAGTATTCCTATGTATCAGTGACACTTTTATCTTGACTTTTGACCCAAGATTCAAAAATGAATCGGGTCTAGAACTTTTCTGTAGTACCTGCTGTATAAGTTTGGTCAAAATACGTCCGTCCAATCTTAGAGTTATACTGTCATAAGACTGGGACAGATGAACAGGAGGAAACTAATACGCCCTGCTATGTATGGGATGTTTCGCATACAGAAAGTATATTCTATCACACACCTACCAAGTTACTCGAGCCAAGTTCAGTGGATTATTGTTACTTTGGTCTACGTAAACGTGGTCGTGGAATGCTACAAAGGCTAATGAGCTATTCAGCAACGGTGCGTAATCATGAACATCAGGCTTAGCATGTTCGGTGATAGAAGTGGTAGTTCCAAGGACAACACAAGACCTGAAACTTCATTTATAAAGTATGTTTAGCCCTCACCAGCGGTGTACTTGTTGAAAATGTGTTTCGCTATCGATGTAGGAAAGGTGCAACATTAGTCAGTATTATATATATATACATGATCTCACAGCTCTCCCGTCTTTTCAAACCAATGCAATCATTACACTGATCTTGTATTTTTGGGTTTATATATTCCAGCGAATAAACATCAATATGTTGTTTTCTAGAAAAAACCTTATTGCAACTTAAGTTATAAGTTGTGGTTTAAACGCCAAAAGCCAGCGAACTCTTTGAAACCAACAGGCCTAAAAATTGTATTCAACTTGATTTTTATAATCATTCTTAGGCCTATCGGTTTCCAACAGTTCGCCAACTTTCGGCGTTTAAACCAAAACTTTTGAAGTATTATACTACATACATAAATATCGTTTCATACAGTCTTTTGTTTCTCATCGTCCAGCTTAACGGATGAGTTATGGTATTGGAGAAGAAGCTTCTTGGGAAACAAAATCGTTTGTTTATTGAATTACGCGCAAAGATACCCGAGGACTACCAAGACAACAACACCCACCGCCAACTCTTGAGCTACTCCTTACAACGAATATTGGGATTGACCATCACATTATAATGCCCCTATGGCTGAAAGGGCAAGCATGTTCGATGAAGGAATTCGAATCCGCGACCTTCAGATTGCGAGTCTAGTGTTTTAACCACCAGGCCATGCTAGGCCTAGGAAGATTTCCACACACCTATGAGTTTGAGAAACACATGCAGTTAACTTGATTTTTATAACAGTTTACCAAAAAAAATAAGAGTTCGTTTATAGTGACGAAAAGTTTAACTTTGCAAAAGAAACGTGTTAAATTTGACATTTATTGGTGTGTTTCTTAAATAAATATATACAATTTCTGCCCATTTTCATTCTAACCCATGAATGGTCTTTATCATGAAGGTAGCCTTAATTGATTGTAAACAAAAGTATCGTTTTAACACTGTCTATGTTTTACGAAAACATATAATGTAAATTCTCGTTATTATCTACAGGTTCGAACGTGGCCAAGAGATTAGCGTGATGGTGTAAGGATCACAGGCCCAAAGTTTGAGCCTGCGATAAGCCGCTGAACACGCTACACAGTTTCAGCAGTGGGCGCGTTATAAAGGTGACAGCCAAACCCATTATTCAGTGAAGAATAGCCTTGAAGCAGCGGGTGCTACTGACTAGTTGCCAACCCTCTGTTCAGTAGTTCTAAGTTATAAAATGCAATACCTGAACGTTACGGCCTCTTACCTGGCCATTTCGCCAATGGGTCGTATAAGGTGCTGTTCACATTGAATATAGCAACAAAAAAAAATTATCTATAGGTATTCAGATAAACGTACAAATGGTCGCACTCACCATTTCTCAAGAATATTGCACTGTTGCTGTCAGTCGTGTAAAAACTTTAAGTAAATAAAGCTAACCTAACCTATATAAAAGCCAGTGTGTGTCACGTCACGGTTGATTTCTCTTCATTTCAGGAGAAGTCAAAAAAGCCAAAATGCATCTATCCAGACAGAATAGTTCGATTACTGTCTGTCCATTATGACTTTAGTGACGGGGGTGCAAAGGGGCCAAGAAGGGGTGGGTGTCGTGAAACCTTATAAGTGTAGTAAGTGTTGGTATAATAAACCTAAAGTAAAGACGTAGTGTGGGATCACCAAGCCTAGAGTCAAGTGCATAAAATTTATCATGAAAGTAATGTCACTAACGTTTTTAATATAAAAAAACCTCTTTAATCAACGGAGACTCTAAATTAAGAAGTCAACAAATATTTTTCCAGCTTTTTTCTCTATATATTTCATTTTATATTTTCAGTACATAGAATAACAACACAAAGGAACTTACGGAAGCTTGACTGCCTCGACTGGACTTTTCTGCCTCTTTATTGGTCAAGCTTGATTTAGCAAAATTAATTTATTTCAGTTAGCTAA
Source organism: Limulus polyphemus (assembly GCF_000517525.1). Classification (NCBI taxonomy): domain Eukaryota; kingdom Metazoa; phylum Arthropoda; class Merostomata; order Xiphosura; family Limulidae; genus Limulus; species Limulus polyphemus. The sequence goes on along the minus strand of NW_013668059.1, from coordinate 176,692 downwards.
GAAATGTGGGGTTAGGGGGTGAGAGTGGTAGTACTTGCCCCATCATTTTTGACAGGCTATACGCTAGTTACTATTAAAAGCGGGTAAAGTTTAAATAACACGGAAATGTAAATATATATATATATATAAACCTTAAGAAGGTTTACCCTTCAGGTTTTACACAAATATAAAATTTGACAGAATCTAAAAAAGCAATTTCATCTTGCTTATTAGCGTTATATAATAAGAACCCTTCGTATTTGTCAGTATGTTACTTGAAACTAAGCCAATATGTGCCTAAAATTGAAAAGTGTTCTTCCTAATTAACCCTTTACCAAAATTAACATAATATATGCTATTTTCGATGGCCAGGTGGTTAGAGAGCTCGACTCGCAATCTGCGGGTCGCGGGTTTGAATCCCCCGCCCTTTCAGCCGTGGGGGCGTTATAATGTGACGGTCAATCCCACTATTCGTTTGTGAAAGAGTAGCCCAAGAGTTGGCGGTGGGTGGTGATGACTAGCTGCCTTCCACTTACAGTGCCTTACACTACTAAATTAGGGACGGCTAGCGCAGATAGCCCTCGTGTAGCTTTGCGCGAAATTCACAACAAACAAACAAGTTATTATCGATTAAAGTGACACACATAGTCAGAAATTAAAAAAAAAATTGTACTACGTCATTTTCTGTAAATAATTATCATTTAGCTTAAATTCAATTTTCGCCTCTTTCCAATATTTTTTTATCCTTTAAAGTAAGTACTGTCAATGATTATAACTTCCTGTTATGATAATGAGTAATAAAACTTGGTCGACTTTCTGAACTATCGCATATGAAATGTTATTTGATCTGAAGTGTATTGGGCAATCATCTGCACGCACACAAAACACCTTTATATAATGGACAAAGCAATTTTACGAAATCGTGGACGATAAAGATGTATTATATTTTTATATTGTGGCGTTAAAAACAAAAACTATTACCATTTAGTTTAATCATATATATCGTTCCTTTTAGACAAGATTAATAAGCACGAAAAAATGTGCAGTTCCACAAGAAGACGTAATTCCTTAACATAGTTAAATCTAACCTACATCGTAATCAACGACCTCTCTCTGCCTACTTGTATATGACCTACATATACTAAACAGTTTATAAAGGAATACCCAGCAGTGTAACACAACACTAGAAAAAATGAGGATAATGTTTAGTCGACATACTTCATAATGATATTAATAATATGAAAAACCTGAATAACTTGTGCTATTATGAAAGGTTAAAGGAATTATATCAACATTGCTGTTGTATTCCAAATATGGCGTATGTTTAGGGACAAGAAGTTGAATATATAATATGCAACATCAAGGTTAAGTCACCCTACTTCTTAAATACATATACACATTTCATTCAGTAAGGGACGTAGTAAACTTACGAGTGAAATTCACACCCAACAGAAAGTTTTTTTAATCGAATAAACAAAAGGATGCTCTTATTATAGAGCTTGTCGCCAGTCTAATTGGAAGAGAAACAACAATATTTGTTCTGTTGTCCAGATAAATAGCTAAAATATGATTATAAATAATGACCGATATTTCAAATTATTATACTTTAAAAACCAGGAGAATTAAATTTCACGAGAGGCACACTAAGAATGATCAACTTTATAAGGACATGCATGGTATTCTAAAAACTGTTGTTGTCTGTTGGATTTCACAAAATGCTAGAAGAGAGTTATCTGCGCCAGCTGTCCTTAATTTTCAAGTGATAAATTAATGGGAAAGCAGCTAGTCGACGTCACCACCGCCAACTCTTGGTTTATTCTAATCAAATAGTTGGTTTTGACCTAAACTTTTACAACACACCCACGGCCCCAAAGTGCGGAGTGCGATTTTTTTAAAGAAAGTGGTAACGGGGCGCTAACTACGGAACCTTGAATGCACAGTCCGGCCAAAAACGGATACAAAAGATATGTTAGTTACAGCAAACATCGTCTGTTATGTAGTTGGAGCAAACATCGTCTGTTATGTAGTTAGAGCAAACATCGTCTGTTATGTAGTTACAGCAAACATCGTCTGTTATGTAGTTACAGCAAACATAGTCTGTTATGTAGTTAGAGCAAACATCGTCTGTTATGTAGTTACAGCAAACATCGTCTGTTATGTAGTTACAGCAAACATCGTCTGTTATGTAGTTACAGCAAACATAGTCTGTTATGTAGTTACAGCAAACATCGTATGTTATGTAGTTAAAGCAAACATCGTCTGTTATGTAGTTACAGCAAACATCGTCTGTTATGTAGTTACAGCAAACATAGTCTGTTATGTAGTTACAGCAAACATCGTCTGTTATGTAGTTACAGCAAACATGGTTTGTTATGTAGTTACAGCAAACATCGTCTGTTATGTACACAGCGTGGTCACACGTAAATAGACACCACCTTTTCAGAAATAAATGAAATTTTTCAGTCATATTCACATGAATTGATATATTTATAATTTAATTAATATCTAGTAGATCTTCCTTTCGCTTCGAGGAGCTCGTTAATCCTTTGGGGTAACGTGAGAATCATCTCGTCAATTTTAGATTGTGGGATTTTCGCCCACTCTTGTTTCAAAACTTGGAGAAGATCGCTCTTCGAAGTTGGTTTTTTTTTGTTGTTTCTCGACTTGCCGGTCGCTTATGGCCCAGAGGTTTTCAATGGGGTTCATGTCAGGAGATTGGCTCGGCCAGGGCAACTTCTGGATACCATTTTCTTCCTGCCATTATTGGGTGTTCCTAGCAGTGTGACACGGTGCTTTATCTTCCTCAAACAACGTTGTGTTCTTGTCCACGAAACCCGAGGAATAAAGTGGCAAGAGTCCTTCCTCCAATATTTCGCAAAATTTACGAGTATGTTACCAACGCACTCCACTAAGCTCGATCTCCCACCAACCCAAGCAGCTTCCCAAACCACCATGCTTCACAGTTGGCTGCAATCTGTTGAGCCAAAACTCTTGGTGAGACATTCTCCAGACCCATATACTTCCACTGACTGAAAATTGAGCGAATCTTGATTCGTCTGAGAACAATACGGTCTTCCAACAGTCATCATATCATTTGCCCACTTCTTTCGTCTGACTATGTTGGCAGGTCTTAATAAGGATTTCCGTCTAGTTGCTCTGCAACGATAACCCAATCTGCGGAGAATCCGTCGAACAGATTTTGGGCTCCCCCACCAACTTTGGCCACTTCTTCAGTCGTTAATCTGGGATCCATTTCGATACTCCTCTTGACAGCCCTTTTTGTCCTCTCCGATGAACCAGGACGCTGCTCAGTTGTTTCCTTGCCGTGTTTCCTGAACTGCATGGTGATTTTGTTGACTGTCGAAAGCGGGATTTCCAAAGTCTGCGAAATTTGCCGCTGACTTATTCCACCATCTGCTTGACCAACTATCGTTCCTCTAACAAAATCTGAAAATTCGAGAGAACCTTGAGTTCTAGGCATGTTGTAGCACAAGATTATTAGTGTGCGGACCATTTTCATTTATATAGTGCTCTGTGAACACAAATTAGTTAGCATAAATCAGTTAAATGACGAAAAGTTAGGTGTCTATTTACTTGTGACCACTCATGTAGTTAGAGTAAACATCGTCTGTTATGTAGTTAGAGTAAACATCGTCTGTTATGTAGTTACAGCAAACATCGTCTGTTATGTAGTTACAGCAAACATCGTCTGTTATGTAGTTACAACAAACATCGTCTGTTATGTAGTTACAACAAACATCGTCTGTTATGTAGTTACAGCAAACATCGTCTGTTATGTAGTTACAACAAACATCGTCTGTTATGTAGTTACAGCAAACATCGTCTGTTATGTAGTTACAACAAACATCGTCTGTTATGTAGTTACAGCAAACATCGTCTGTTATGTAGTTACAACAAACATCGTCTGTTATGTAGTTATAACAAACATCGTCTGTTATGTAGTTACAACAAACATCATCTGTTATGTAAAGTATTTATTTATCTTCGAAATATTCTACACACTGATTTCAAATCGATAATCGTAGTTTATGAAAAAGGCGATTTTAGTATGCAAAATAATGTTGTTTTGACACATATTGTGCCATGTCCAAACCTTCAGGAATATAACTTACAGTTCTTAGTGTTTCTGTAGTGAAGTTGGAGTGTATTTCGGAAAAACAGTTTTTAAAACAACAGTTTTAAATACGTTTGTTTTTGTTATAATCCCCCTGTAAAATTTTTGTGTTACGGCAAAGACGACCTGTATTCCACAGACGGCAAGCCTAGTGTTTGAACGACGACAACACAAGTTCAAATTAAAAGCAACATAATAACTGTGGGCTAACAAAACTGAACAAACATGTATTAAATGTTTGAAAGTACTATGTTGTTTTTTATTCACACCAGTTTTTTATAGATTGTACATAGTAAAACTTGTGCTTTTTTATTCACAACGTATAGTTCTACATATTAATTTACCTGTTATGTCTTAAAAAATAATTATAAGTAGTTTTGTAGAAAGTCGTGTATAGGATGAAATTTGTCGTTTAAATTAAAGAAAGTGGTATAGTGAAAATCTTGTAGAGGATGAAATTTTTCATTGAAATAAAACAAAGTGGTATAGTGAAAATCTTCTTTGGATGAAATTTTTCATTAAAATAAAAGAAAGTGGTATAGTGAAAATCTTGTAGAGGATGAAATTTTTCATTGAAATAAAAGAAAGTGGTATAGTGAAAATCTTGTATAGGATGAAATTTTTCATTGAAATAAAAGAAAGTGGTATAGTGAAAATTTTGTATAGGATG
>NW_013668059.1:167230-171208 GCF_000517525.1 Limulus polyphemus | reverse complement strand
AGTTGTTTCATAAAAACCCGTGTATAGGATGAAGATTATTACTGAAATAAGAGGCTAAAGATAGGGATAAAGATCAAAAACAACAACAACAAACAGACACAAGTTAGGAAGATGAAAGGGCCAAGAAGACAAATTGGAGAGAGATATACACTTGAATGTGTTGAGTGTTTCGAGTATCTTGATGCAATGAATGCTGTCTCCACGAAAGAGATGAGTAATAAAACTACAACAGGAAATGATGTGACAGACGAGTTCGCAAAAATCTAGCACATAAAAACACTACCAAGGAGATGAAGGAGAAAACGTTAGTGTAAAGTTTAGTTTGTTATGGATGTAAAAACTGGAATCTAGAAGAGAACGACCAGAGAAGGGTGAAAGCAACTGAGATGTCGTGTTGGAAGTATATGTTTCAAGTAAGCTGGAGGGAGAGGAGAACCAATGAATGGATAAGAGAGATGATCAGAAGGTAATGGTTTTTAGCTGAGGTGAAACACACCAAGTGAAAGAGAAGTGACGTGAACTTGGCACTGACCACAACTGAATGGATGATGGACGTGAGCTTGGCACTGACCACAACTGAATGGATGATGGGTGGTAAAAAACAGACAAGAATGGATAAAATGGCACGGATGGATAATATCAATAAGTGGACTGGAAGGAACTTGGCAAAGCTGGAGGAAGAACCATCTGAAAAGACCCTACTGTCTCTTAGGACTATGGAATCAATCAATCAATGTTGTTGAGTAGAAGACCAAACTCTGAAACATTCTGCGAATATAATCAAACCTTAAATTATACTTCATTGTTTTTTTATTGAATTTCGCACAAAGTTACTCAAGGGTTATCTGTGCTAACTGTCGCTGACTTTGAAGAGACAGACTAAAGGGAAAGTAACTAACCAACGCCATCCACCACTAACTCGTGGGCTAATTTAATCGAATAGTATGGTTTGGCCGTTACTTTAACGCTATTGTTTTGTGATAACTGGACGCGAATTCGCAGTCAGGCACGCTAACCACTAGGTCAGTACCTTTGAAACTGAACTCCTGTTCTAAAGGAGAAACTAAATATGAGCCCATCAAGTAAGTGGTTCGGTGTAAAAACTGACAGTTAATTCATTGTTCATGCCTATATAAACAATGAATTTAAAAAACGACTCTGTGTTGTTTACGGTTTATTGTGATATTACATTCTAGATTATCCTCAGTCTAGTAAAGGTTCCCATGACTATGCACGTGCGGACTTTCTGTGAACTGATTTGTAGGTTTCAAAAACTTAAGGTTAACTCCTTAAATAAATCAAGAATTGAAAAATAATAATACGATTTAGTTACTTGTTGCGATCATTATGTGCCTATCAGTTTTTGGGAGAACTACGAAACAGATACAAGACTTTGTTATCTACGTACAAGGACAAGAAAGATCGCGTGCGGTTGGTATGGGTTAATGTCTAAGGCTAAGGTAATATAATTCTCGACTCTGTATTGTTTAAATGGCCATTCTTGTTTGTAGAAATATTAAAAATGCATAAATATGTTTCTGTACGACTAATTTGTTCTTTACGTTTCACCCATAAAATCCGTTTTATTGTTCTATTTGTATCCGTTAGTGGCAATGTTACTCGGACCTTGAGAAAGTCACTCACTGCCTCCTGTCTATTCTTATTTTACGAAACAACTGAAAAGAAAAAAAGTAATTGGAGTCACTAAACTCAGCACATGCCTGGATTATATTTGACCATGACTTAGAACTAGAAAAAGCCAAAAATGGTAGACGTTGTTTCAAATTAAATTTGTGTTCGTATTATTCAACCAATTACAAAAACAAATTGTAACACCTAAAAGCTAGCAAACGCGGAATTCAAGTTATCTTGATTAGTTTACAAGTTAGAGGAGTGTAGCACCGTCTAAAGCACAAGCTCTCCTCCCTGCAATTTTGGATTCTTGTTACAACACGTTTGTCAGTGCGCAGTCTAAGTAGCGCAGTGCCGTCCCTAAAATTTCCAACCAGCGGGAAGCAACCATTTGTACTTGTTCACTTTATTATTATCGTGTATATTTTATATATTTTTAAAACACAGTACCCACAGTAAATCAAATGATTATCATGCTATTACTTCTACCACTATTATACGCTCGTGGGGTCTGATACCTTCCATGACACGGACTGTCATCTCTCCAGTAATCTCCTCGAGATTCTTCTAGTAACAATGCCCGGTCAATTTGATTTAAATAGCATCTGCTTTCAAACTTTTAAATGATATTTCAAGCCAAAATTAAAAAGAATATTCAAGAAACATTTATGTTACACAACACAGTATCTAACATGTATTCAGTACACAAAATAACACAATACAGTATCTAAAATGTATACAAAATAACACAACACGGTATCTAAAATGTATGCAGTACACAAAATAACACAGTATCTAAAATGTATACATTACACAAAATAACACATCACCGTATCTAAAATGTATACGGTACACAAGATAACACATCACAGTATCTACTAAAATGTATACATTACACAAGATAACACATCACAGTATCTAAAATGTATACAGTACACAAGATAACACATCACAGTATCTAAAATGTATACATTACACAAAATAACACATCACAGTATCTAAAATGTATACAGTACACAATATAACACATCACAGTATCTAAAATGTATACGGTACACAAGATAACACATCACAGTATCTAAAATGTATACATTACACAAAATAACACATCACAGTATCTAAATGTATACAGTACACAAGATAACACAGTATCTAAAATGTATACAGTACACAATATAACACATCACAGTATCTAAAATGTATACATTACACAAAATAACACATCACAGTATCTGAAATGTATACAGTACACAAGATAACACATCACAGTATCTAAAATGTATACAGTACACAAGATAACACATCACAGTATCTGAAATGTATACGGTACACAAGATAACACATCACAGTATCTAAAATGTATACGGTACACAATATAACACATCACAGTATCTAAAATGTATACAGTACACAAGATAACACATCACAGTATCTAAAATGTATACGGTACACAAGATAACACATCACAGTATCTGAAATGTATACAGTACACAAGATAACACATCACAGTATCTGAAATGTATACATACACAACATAAGTAGTATGACACATATACAAAACTGTGACTATATTTTTCGATACACATTAAATTATTTTATCATTTCATTAAATGAAAATTGTAAACCAATCAATATCCATTTATAAGAATGTTGTGAGTCAAAAGGCTGATAAAAAAATAATAACTGCAAAACTGGAGTATTTGTGGCCATTGAGGTGAGCCATCGGTGTGGTGTACACAAAATTAAACACTTTACATTAATAATATACATATAGACCAAGATATAGAAGAAGTGGAACTTTCACACCTTATCTGCAAGTGGGGTCAGATTCCCAAAGATTCAAGTGTAGCCGTTCTTTGTCATGAGATACTGACTATAGGGAAGGCAGTCACCACCCCACCACCACCAAAAGGGTTTTTTTGTCTGGCTTTTAACCGAAGAAAGAAAGTTATAGCCAATTGCATAACGTGTCCACAGTTCTAAGTGCGGAGCGTGTTTAGTGGTATCGCCCAATATATAAAGAAGGGAGAATGGAAAAACAGTTCAAGTTATACACGTTCACAGATTCACTCTTAAGCACTATCACTGTAATTACATTCACAGATTCACTCTTAAGCACTATCACTGTAATTACATTCACAGATTCACTCTTAAGCACTATCACTGTAATTACATTCACAGATTCACTCTTAAGCACTATCACTGTAATTACATTCACAGATTCACTCTTAAGCACTATCACTGTAATTACATTCACAGATTCACTCTTAAGCACTATCACTGTAATTACATTCACAAATTCACTCTTAAGCACTATCACTGTAATTACATTCACAGATTCACTCT
>NW_013668059.1:155167-166614 GCF_000517525.1 Limulus polyphemus | reverse complement strand
GCACTATCACTGTAATTACATTCACAAATTCACTCTTAAGCACTATCACTGTAATTACATTCACAAATTCACTCTTAAGCACTATCACTGTAATTACATTCACAGATTCACTCTTAAGCACTATCACTGTAATTACATTCACAGATTCACTCTTAAGCACTATCACTGTAATTACATTCACAAATTCACTCTTAAGCACTATCACTGTAATTACATTCACAGATTCACTCTTAAGCACTATCACTGTAATTACATTCACAGATTCACTCTTAAGCACTATCACTGTAATTACACACCACATGAATATAAACGATAGTTTATATAAATAATATTGTAACTTAGAATCTCGTGTCTTGAATTTCAAAAACTGGGTCGATTTTAATTAAGTCCAAAATAACTCATTTAAAAACATAAAACAAGAAACGTATCAATCTTCATGATTTTTTGTTAGTGTTTTTCATCTACCTGTACAATAACTTTGAGAACACTATAACAAGCTTACAAAAAGAAAACAAAAACACACGTACAAAAACATTTGCGAGCATAAAAGTGGAAACAATAACAAAACTTTGTGTATATTTACATCCAAAGGAACAGAAACAAAAATGGCGCTTATTAGAAACCCTCTGTTTTTCTTGTGCTATCTCAGAAATCTTTAAACATGTTTACCAGAAATCTCTGTATTTCATCTTGCATAACTCAAATTATAAGTGATAGGCTTTTTTTTGTGTTTAAATACCCATCAAGAGTAGGGTGTACATCTGTTTGTTTAAATACCCATCAGGAGTAGGGTGTACATCTGTTTGTTAAAATACCCATCAAGAGTAGGGTGTACATCTGTTTGTTTAAATACCCATCAAGAGTAGGGTGTACATCTGTTATTTAAAATACCCATCAAGAGTAGGGTGTATATCTGTTTGTTAAAATACCCATCAAGAGTAGGGTGTACATCTGTTTGTTAAAATACCCATCAAGAGTAGGGTGTACATCTGTTTGTTAAAATATCCATTAAGAGTAGGGTATAGATGGGTATTCGGTCGTTGTGCGCGACTTGGGGGGGGGGGGTCAGACTCTCGGCAGACTTTTTCCTCCCTCCGTGAATGTTATTAATAATCTATCAAATGCTATAGCGAAATCAGGTTTATAAGATGTAATGCACTGGGTAAACACTGACTTTTCTTCCCATTTTCAGGGCCACGTCCTTGAATAATATACTTCTAGTACTTAATGCTATCCAGCTCTTCTCTTTGTTTGATCACATACATTCACAAACAGTTCATACTAGAGTATTTCGGTTCATTTGGTTGAATATGTTAGCGAACAGTTCAGTAGAAAAACGTCACTTGTTTTATATGATAGAGCTACCAACGCATGTTTCACATAAATACCCTTTTAAATACACAAGTGGTATCTAAACCTACGTGATAATTTTAAAGTCTAGTGTAGGTGGTCTTGTTCTTATAACAGATATTGAGTGGGGAAGACTATCATCAGCATGTATAATACAGCAATCTATTTCAGTCAGTAAATAATTGTTACATACAATTTTATCAAAGTAGCGAAACGAGCAATCTATGAGGCTGTCTTTTATGGGTTTAATGTTTGTATATTTGTGCATGAATGTAGAATTTGTATATCTTGGTATTCTAAATGCTTGTAGTTATTATTGAATTTTTTGTAGTTTATTAGATATGTATTGTTGCAATGTTTGTCTACGCGGGACATGCGTAATGTACAACTGGTCTAATATATTGTGGTTATACTTTAATTATGTTCTCGGGTGTAACTCCTGTACTTTTACCTGTTAATCTTTTAACATAATTTACTTGTTACCACATTTTGTTCTATATTTCTAAAATGTGTTTATTCCAGGTTAATATAGAACGATAAGCAATTCCTAATTTGGTTCTAAGGGGCTTGAAGTGTTGTGGTTCTAAAGAAACTGAACTACTTTGATTCAAACTGTTTTAGTTCTAAGGGAATTGGTTTGCTTTGGTTCTAAAGTAATAGAACACACAATTCATAAAACGTTGTATTATGTGCACTTGGAGAGGTTTTATTAGAGAATTCAAATGTATATTTATTCTCATCACGAAAGCCAATAAAAAACGCATTATTGTCGTCCTTCACTTATGAAAGCCAATCAGATACATGTTTTCGTCACGCTTTGCTTGTAAAGGTCATAACGAAAGCCAATAAAAAAAACGCATTATTGTCGTCCTTCACTTATGAAAGCCAATCAGATACATGTTTTCGTCACGCTTTGCTTGTAAAGGTCATAACGAAAGCCAATAAAAAAACGCATTATTGTCGTCCTTCACTTATGAAAGCCAATCAGATACATGTTTTCGTCACGCTTTGCTTGTAAAGGACAATCAAATAACTGTTCATGCCACGCTTTGCTGGGTTCTCTTGGTATTTGATTTTTCAAAGCTTCATTTACATAGTTGATAGCAAGAAAAATATATTATTTTCACCTTTTAAGTATCCTTCCGTACAGAATGATCTAGTAAACATACAATATTCCTAAGAAAATGCTACGACACTGACATTAAAAAAGAACTTATTACAAATTCTCAAAGGAACGAGGCTTATTCTCATCCATTTTACTTTTATTATTCGTTTCACACATCGATATTAGTTAGAAATTCTTTACTGACCAGTGACATTTTATACGTAACACAACCAGCTAATCTGTAGGTGTGAATACTACACATAAAGTGTGAAATAAAAGTTGTAATAAATAAGAAAAATAAATTGATAATTGATAATTTTAATAACTGCCCCCAGTGGCACAGTGGTATGTCTGCGGACTTACAACGCTAAAAACCGGGTTTCGATACCCGTGGTGGGCAGAGCACAGATAGCCCATTGTGTAGCTTTGTGCTTGATTCCAAACAAACAAACAATTTTAATAACTAGAAAAATAACCTTGTTCTTTCCAAAGCTTCCGCTATGAGTTTCCAGCGTTGAATCCATTCTATGATCCACCACGTTATACAAATATGTGAGTCAGGTCTGGAGAAAAGTTTTCTTACGATAAATCAAATTGAAGATAGCGAAGCTGACATAATGGCAAACGGATACGACAGCACCTATAGCTCTTTCACTAATTAAACTGAACATTTACGAAAGTTACAAAGTAAATACCACCGTACACTCAATAAGTTTTTATAAAGTCGTCTTCGGTTGAGCTAATATGGTGTCATTAAATTCGAGCTCCAAAGACGATTATGTGAGCGTAACGTAACAATCTTATGCTGTAAGTATACTTTTCACAATAGAACCATATCTTCAGCCGTCTAGATACACACACAGACAAGAACCAACGTAAAACAGAATGTTAAGTCAACATTCATAATATGTGAATAAGCTAATCTTGAGAAGTAAACTTGTAAAATGTTTTTGTGTATGAATGCGACTACCGATATTTTACAAGTCTAAAATATTCGGTTGTCAGTTTCATAGCTATAATTGTTTTAACCACAATCTTATTTGCACTATAGTAACCAACAGACTTTCATATATTTGGAATATAGAACGTTTCCTGTCTTCAGACCTGTTCAAACGTTCCAAATATATAAAAGTCTGTTGGTTATTATAGTGCGCATTTCATGTAAGAACAGAACGAAATCAAAGAAGTGTTATTAACGGGTAATATAGAACGTTTCCTGTCTTCAGACCTGTTCAAACCTACCCGTTAATAACACTTCTTTGATTTCGTTCTGTTCTTACATGAAATGCGCACTATAGGGCACGCCATCTTGGAATTATTAATTACATTATACATAAGCATGGTTGCTATGTTCAAGAATAACTTTGTTGGATACGCCCACAAACATCTGTTTTATGCTGCGGGAAATACTAAATTTAAATATATTTTTAAGTTACTATAAATAATAAGCATATACTAATAAACTGAACAGTATAAAGCTAGGTGAGGTGTTGCATAACACTAAAATCAAATTAGAAAAGCTAACCCTGTTCGAGGACATTTTTCTGCCTAACTACTTTATATTTCACAGAAACTACACCTTTGTTTACACTACAGTTGCCAACTTACTTGACATCAAAATTCTCTCCCATGCTTCACTTTCTGCACATAATGCAAGTGGTACTGATCCCAATAGTAATTTATTTTTTTCTTAAATTATATTAAAAAGATAAAATAGTTGTTTTTAAGCACACATATAGAGAAATAATCACTAAAACTGTTACAACGCAGCTAACATTAAGGTACAGCAACATTCAAACTTCAACTTGACAGAGTGCGCAATAACCTGTATAGCTGGAAGGCCTGGGATATTGGCATCGATAGTTATACACTAAACACCAGAGGGCAGCACCTGCTCATAACACCGGCGCATTGCAGCGCAGCCGACCTTCACAGAGGCGTCACACGAGAGGACCGGCTTTACATGTGTACCGCTATCTAATGTACGAGTGTATATTGTTGTGGGTAGCAAAGACCAAGTGAAGCCTTCTTCCACTGGACAGCTTAGTTGCTCTACAGCCCGGATGGACGAGCGGAAATGGCAAAGCTTATGCAGCTATTGGGCTTTAAAAATAGTAAAATTATATTGCAAATCCTAGCTTTGCATATAAAGTACTGTAACAACACATTCAGCAGATGTACTTAACAACTAAATAAAACCTAAAAATCCTGTTTATAGTTTGTAATGTGTAGTAATAGAAGGGATAGCAAGTGATCCAGTTTGTAGCCCTTTAACAGGTCACGTGATCCTGCACTCTGAATAACAGAAAACCTGTCAGATGTCAACACAGAAATGTATACAGACGAATGAAATTAATTCTCAAACCTTCACACAAACGTACTATAAAGTTTTGCGTATACGAAAATGCTAAAAGTACAACTGAAGAGAAAAACAATTTAATATGATATTAAAACCACAAAGTAGTGTAAGTATGATAATCTGAAATCAACCACAAAGTAGTATAAGTATGATAATCTGAAATCAACCACAAAGTAGTGTAAGTATGATAATCTGAAATCAACCACAAAGTAGTGTAAGTATGATAATCTGAAATCAACCACAAAGTAGTGTAAGTATGACAATCTGAAATCAACCACAAAGTAGTGTAAGTATGATAATCTGAAATCAACCACAAAGTAGTGTAAGTATGACAATCTGAAATCAACCACAAAGTAGTGTAAGTATGATAATCTGAAATCAACCACAAAGTAGTATAAGTATGATAATCTGAAATCAATTCAATGGCAGTAAGGATGAAAAAATAAAATTAGTAAAGAGCAAAAAAAATGAAGAATTTGAAACATTCACAAATTAATGCTCAAACGTTCACACGAATGTGCTAAATAATTGTACGTATACAAAAATACAGAAAGTACAGTTACAATGGTAAACAACAATATATTAAAACCACAAAGTTGTATGAATTTGATAAGTTGAAGTAAGGTTAGTGGTAGTAATAATGAAAAATTAGAATCAGTAAATAAAAACTTAATCGTAGTATTCAAGACAATTAAACATTTGTGTATTTCTTCTATACGCTTGATACGGCTTCTATGATACGGCCACAGTACGGCGTGTCCAGAAAATACTTTACCATTTAATGACAAAACACAGAATGTATATCGAGTGATTAAAATTTATATACAAAAACTGCCGTTGATACAAACACTGTGTTCAGAAGTATGAATTCTGATGGATGCGTTTTTCATCAAGACAAAATAATCAGTCTTTTTTTTGTTCTAACTGTTCAACGTTCTTCCTCACGTTAAGTAACAGTGTCGTGTTGAAAACAAAATACTCCCTGTTTAAATTTGATAAACAAAAACCAACACAATGCTATGCCCACCGCAGGTATCAAAACCTAATTTTTAGCTTTATAAGTCTTAAGACTTACCGCTGAATTACATCTGTTTAATTAATAATTGCATGGAGCAGTTTGATCTAATGGTTAGCATATTGGGCTACGTACCGGTACGTCCAAAAGTTAAGTCACGATATGTCTTTAACCACTTCCTGCACTCTCAGCTGTGGAGGCATTATAAGTGATACTCAATCCTGCTATTCAGTTAAGAGTGTTTGTATAGGCGGCAGCTACTGCTGATTGGTCGCCCTCCTTCTTATCATCAGTTCTAAGTTAGGGATTACCATGCCTGAAACCTAATGTGGTCACTTAGCCCATGTGAATTTAAATACTAAAATCTTATTTACCGTTAAAACTCGAGAGAGATCGTCACCCGTGATCGAAACGTCCTACCTGTTTTCAAATATTTTTCCTTACTGTAAAAGTTGTAACTTGTAATAAAATAACCAAATAGATATAGTTGACTGTATTTTGACATTTACAGGAAAACATGCTTTAGAATTAAAGAAAAAAACTAAAACAGTTCTGATAGTAAGATTTATCTTCAATTTAAAGTAAGAACTGTTTTAAGCCAATATTTCGTTTAAGTAATTACTTTTAAATTTAACGACTGTGTCCATAAAATGCAGAGCTCTTAGGTCATCTATAAATGTACGTGTCTGAGGTGTAACCTTTGCTATATGTGGGCTATACAATTCATTGTTTGAGTTGACGTTTTAAAGAGCACGTGCAAAATATTCCACACAAAGCGTCCGCCAGTATTGGACTTGATTTACAAGACAAAGAAAGGATTCTTTCTTCCTACTGCGCATGATTTCAGTATTCTGGGAAGAGCATCCAGTAGAATAAACTTCAAAATGTTGCCAAAGTTATGAAGCCGCTGTCACTCCCGGTTGACTGTAGCGGTGTAACGCATGTTTGGAAACATATAATGTGTAGTCGGGAATTGCGATTAATATCAAAGTGTTCCTTGGTTGAAACAGAGCCGGACACTTAGTAGTTAAGCCTAAATACATCTACTTGTCCTTACATCTAGCTCTCGGCGACGTTTCTTCAAATCTCACTATTTTTATACTAAGTGGCTATAACGTGAAAACAATTTCGATATTCTTAGTGTTGGCTGATTTGTAAAGAAAATGGAGATATCACATGAGAGAATAAAGTATAGAACATCCAGTATCTTAGTCATCTTATCAACACACTTTCTGAATTAACAAAAGTCGCTTGCAGACAGAAAGTCGACTGGAATACCTGAATAAAATACATTAAAATAAAGCACCAAATTATCGAACTTTATATGAGTAGTACGGTTTGGTTTGATGTATGGTACTTCATCATATACCAAATAGCACTGATGAGCTGTGAATTCAGCGAAACTATTCTGCTGTAGCGGAAGTAGCGAATCAAAGAATAGGTTAGGTCTATACGTCATCATTTCTTCACTGAAGTTCATGTTTTGGTGAGGAAACGAAATTCATAAGTACTGCACTTTGTTGTATATCAAAAAGACATTTTAAAATTTGAGCAAAGCTCGTGCATATATATATATATATCTATATATATTATCGTACCTTAAATAAAAAACACGAATTACTAATATCTCCTGTCAGCGAAATATTACATTACAGACCGAAACTGTGTAACAGCCTTACATTACAGACCCTGAACTGTGTAACAGCCTTACATTACAGACCGAAACTGTGTAACAGCCTTACATTACAAACCTGAACTATGTAACAGCCTTACATTACAGACCGGAACTCTGTAACAGCCTTACATTACAGACCGGAACCGTGTAACAGCCTTACATTACAGACCGGAACCGTGTAACAGCCTTACATTACAGACCAGAACTGTGTAACAGCCTTACATTACAAACCGGAACTGTGTAACAACCTTACATTACAGACCTGAACTGTGTAACAGTCTTACATTAAAGACCTGAGCTGTGTAACAGCCGACTACAAGTTGGTATTAAAATCTAGAACTCGACTAACATATTTATAACTGAAAGTTTATAACGCAATTTCTCGTTTTAGCAAAGTTTTTCAATTTTATACAGTTGAATGGTATGACATATAAACAACGTAAGGCAGAGTAAGTTTTAAAACAACTGATTTATATTTGTATTAAAATTAGAACGAAGGCTGACTTTAGAAGGAACTACCTAGTGTATGTGCACATCTACGTGTTTGTTACTGTAACAGATTTCAGTAGAGTTGAAGGCCGGGCGTAGCCTAGTGATTACAGTTCAAGATTTTGGGTGGGTGCAAGTCACAGTTTGGTCAGACTAGAGTAACCCAAGAGTTAGCGGTGGGTGAAAGTCACTGTTTGGTCAGACTAGAGTAACCCAAGAGTTAGTGGTGGGTGCAAGTCACTGTTTGGTCAGACTAGAGTAACCCAAGAGTTAGCGGTGGGTGCAAGTCACTGTTTGGTCAGACTAGAGTAACCCAAGAGTTAGTGGTGAGTGCAAGTCACTGTTTGGTCAGAATAGAGTAACCCAAGAGTTAGCGGTGGGTGCAAGTCACTGTTTGGTCAGAATAGAGTAACCCAAGAGTTAGCGGTGGGTGCAAGTCACTGTTTGGTCAGACTAGAGTAACCCAAGAGTTAGTGGTGGGTTCAAATCACTGTTTGGTCAGACAAGAGTAACACAAGACCTAGCGGTGGGTACAAGTCACTGTTAGGTCAGACTAGAGTAACCCAAGAGTTAGTGGTGGGTGCAAGTCACTGTTTGTTCAGACCAGAGTAACTCAAGTCCTAGCGGTAGGTACAAGTCACTGTTAGGTCAGACTAGAGTAACCCAAGAGTTAGCGGTTGGCGCTATTGGCTAGCTTATCCCTATAGTTTGTCATTTCAAAATTAGAGACGGCTATCCGCGAAACTTCTAAACAGATAAACTGTACAGTTGGAAACGTGACTATGTTAAATCAAAATGTGACTTCAGTACAACAAACATATATGTTTATATACACATTCATATACAGTTAACAAATATGCCCACATTAAAAAATGAATGTTAAGCATGCAAAAAATCAAGGAAACCTTTATCATCAAACCATTTTACTATATTTCGTCGTTTAGTTATTGTTTCAAACAGAAAAAAACTATCTCTCTGGCCACCATAGGCAGCGACAGTAGATTTAAGTGCATTTATGGAGGATCCTGTATCTCAAGTACTCCATTTGTTTTATTTTTTTGTTGAAGTCGGCACAAAGTTATTCGAGGCCTATCTTCTACACCAGACGTCACTAATGTAGAAATTATAGACTAGAGGAAAGGCGACTAGATAACACCACCCGTCGCCAATTCTTGGGCTATTATTTGCAAAAGAAACGTTGGATTGGCTGTCACACTATCACCCCCTCCCACACATACATAGCTGAAAGGTTAAGCATGCTCGGTGACGAGATTCGAACCCGCGACTTCATGGGATTAATAAACTGAAATGAAAGGTGAAGATTACAACCCGCATATACAATTTAATAATTACATAAAAACACGTGTATATCATGTCCTTTCTTTCCCTTTATTTATTATGCGGGTACAGCACAAACAGCTCATTGTGTAGCTCTGTGCTTAACAACAAACACAAATATGTGCTATCTACTTATACTAATTCTTTACGTCACAATATTAAATGATTACCAGTTATCTCTAAATGTTTTAATGAACAAAAAAAGTAAATTATTTGTACGTGAAATATACAGATTCACATAACTTAAGGTTATCATCAAATAATGATATTTTCTATTTTCCTTCAATCGGTTGCTGTATTTCCACAACCAGCGTAGGGCACGTGCCATCCATGCACCCGCAAGTGCATCATAGAAGTAGAAACATTGGGTAATATTGTATGTGTTTTTTGTTTCTGAATTTTGCACAAAGCTACACGAGGGCTATCTTCGCTAGCCGTCCTAATTTAGCAGTGTAAGACTAGAGGGAAGGCAGCTAGTTATCACCACCAAGTGGATTGACCGTCACATTATAACGCCCCCACGGCTGAAAGGCAAGCATGTTTGGTGGGACGGGGATTCGAGCGCCCTAACCACTTAGCCATATGCCGGGCCAGGTAATATTGTAATAATCATAACATGAAATATAAAAGAAAAAATATTTCAAAATCCAATTTACAAAGTCTGCAATACTAAAGTAAATAATTAATATAAATACGTTTTTGCACAGTTACCTGTAGAGTCCGACAAACAAAACATTTTGATTCAACCTCCTCTTTGACTGTATGCTCACCGTTAACGGCACTGTTGACTGCAACTAGACATCCAAATCTCTAACATTCTGGTATAGAAATGTCTAAAATCATCTTTAAATTTTACGATTATAGACATTTCTAGGGCTATATAACAGAAATGCAAACATTTGGAAGTACTCCAAGCGATAATAGATTACCAAATTATAAGTGTTTTATAGACATTTCTGGAGCTATATAACAGAAGTGCAAACATTTGGAAGTACTCCAAGCGATAATACATTACCAAATTATTAGTGTTTTATAGACATTTCTAGGGCTATATAACAGAAGTGCAAACATTTGTCAGTACTCCAAGCGATAATAGATTACCAAATTATTAGTGTTTTATAGACATTTCTAGGGCTATATAACAGAAGTGCAAACATTTGGAAGTACTCCAAGCGATAATAGATTACCAAATTATTAGTGTTTTAAGCTACTTCTAGTCATTCTGTGTTGTAATTATTTACTTATCGGTTGCGGAATGGCCAGGCGTGCCTTTGAAAGAATCTTTTAAAAACGAAAATTAAACAAGCACTATTAAAGCTACACTACAGGAACTAAAGGCACTTCAACTAATTTTGTACAATGTGATTCCTTATGATTCGAAACAAGTTTGGATTAACAGCAGGATTAACTCGATCTCATACTTTGACAGCACAATAATTAGTCACGTATCAGAAATTATGAAAGCAGCAAATCACCTATAGTTCCAGACTTTTCGGACACCCTGTATAAGTCAAGCAAGTTTTATTGGAAAACTAAATATCAAAGCTCTAGATTGTTCACTGAGGACTTGACTTCACATCTCAAAACAAAACAAAAACTGGAAAGTGCATTTTCATTATACTAACTCTGTCTAACACTGAGACGTTTACAATGTATACCACCATTCTTTCAGACCCTAACTGCGAATATCTCCTCCGAGAAGGTATAACGTGTTACATAAGATAGCATTTCTGCCATCTCTATCTTATCAGTGTCTTAACATTTTTATTACTTTAGGATGACTGGTGTTGATGGTTCTAAAACCAAAACTAAAACAAAATCAATAACCTCTAAGCTACACAGTAAATTATCTGCGCTCTAAGCTACACAGTAAATTATCTGCGCTCTAAACTACACAGTAAATTATCTGCGCTCTAAGCTACACAGTAAATTATCTGTGCTCTAAGCTACACAGTAAATTATCTGCGCTCTAAACTACACAGTAAATTATCTGCGCTCTAAATTACACATTAAATTATCTGCGCTCTAAGCTACACGGTAAATTATCTGCGCTCTAAGCTACACAGTAAATTATCTGCGCTCTAAACTACACAGTAAATTATCCTAGACGTTACTA
>NW_013668059.1:153913-155059 GCF_000517525.1 Limulus polyphemus | reverse complement strand
GTAAATTATCTGTGCTCTAAGCTACACAGTAAATTATCTGCGCTCTAAACTACACAGTAAATTATCTGTGCTCTAAGCTACACAGTAAATTATCTGCGCTCTAAACTACACAGTAAATTATCTGCGCTCTAAGCTACACAGTAAATTATCTGCGCTCTAAACTACACAGTAAATTATCTGCGCTCTAAGCTACACGGTAAATTATCTGCGCTCTAAGCTACACAGTAAATTATCTGCGTTCTAAACTACACAGTAAGTTATCTGCGCTCTAAACTACACAGTAAATTATCTGCGATCTAAACTACCCACTAAGTTATCTGCGCTCTAAACTACACAGTAAGTTATATGCGCTCTAAACTACACAGTATATTATCTGCGCTCTGTCCACTACAAATAATCAAAATAAAACATTTTAGAACACAGATATCTGTTCTCCTTTTAGCGCAAAGGTACACAATAGACTACTTGCGCTCTATCCACACGAGGAATCGAACCCCGGATTTTAGCGTTGTAAGCCCGTGAACCTATCCCTGGGGGACAACAGATAGCAGACAGTTTTTAGCTGTCTTAAATATCCACCTTAAACTCATTAGCAAAATTTGTCGTCGTAATAGCCAAGATACCGTTTTTATAAATGCTTGTTTGAAGCATGTAACATAAAAAGACAGATTTTTGAAAAATGCTCTCTCTGTTTCTATTATTACATATACTGTACTTGTGAATATTTCAACTACAGTTTACATTCAAAGTATGGAAAGATCTCCAACATACAGAAAAAAGTTTATAAATATCAGAGAACATGCAGCTAGTGTTCAACATATCACGAGTAGTTTCTAAATACCATAGAACAAGCAGCTAGTGTTCAACATATCACGAGTAGTTTCTAAATATCACAGAACAAGCAGCTAGTGTTCAACATACCATGAGTAGTTTCTAAATATCACAGAACAAGCACCTAGTGTTCAACATATCACGAGTAGTTTCTAAATATCACAGAACAAGCACCTAGTGTTCAACATACCACGAGTAGTTTCTAAATATCACAGAACAAGCAGCTAGTGTTCAACATACCACGAGTAGTTTCTAAATATCACAGAACAAGCAGCTAGTGTTCAACATACCATGAATAGTTTCTAAATATCACAG
>NW_013668059.1:148403-153083 GCF_000517525.1 Limulus polyphemus | reverse complement strand
AAAGTACGGCTAGTTATTTATGTGCCGATTAATGTTAAAAGTACGGCTAGTTATTTATGTGCCGATTAATGTTAAAAGTACGGCTAGTTATTTATTTGGCGATTAATGTTAAAAGTTCGGCTAGTTATTTATGTGCCGATTAATGTTAAAAGTACGGCTAGTTATTTATGTGCCGATTAATGTTAAAAGTACGGCTAGTTATTTATGTGCCGATTAATGTTAAAAGTACGGCTAGTTATTTATCAAACCGTCTCACTTTTTTTTTTTGGTAACTTAGTTGAATTAGGTTTTTTACCATAAACAACCTAAATACAAAATTGTTAATATGAAAATCTACAAATAGATATCGTAAAAAAAAGTCAGGCTGGAGATATTGTAAACATTATTTATTCAAACTTCAATCCCCTATTTTGGCTCCATGCTATTACCTAGAATTACATTTGGTGGAGTCAAAATAGGGATTTTCAATTTGAGTAAATAACGTCTACAGCATCTCCAGCCCTGTTTCTTTATTTTTTTATAATTCCTACTTGCAGGTTTTCATATTCTCGATTTTTTATGTATCTTGTTTCCTGGCTTCTTTACGTTCAACTATAGACAAATGATAACTTGATATGGTAGCTAACTTTATACATTGTAATTATAATAAACATCGCGTAGTAGCTAGCTGGGCCCCCAGTGGCACAGCGGTATGTCTGAGGACTTACAATGCTAGAAACCGGGTTTCGATACTCGTGGTGGCAGAGCACAGATAGCCCATTGTGTAGCTTAACTTCAAACAAACAAACAAGTTACTAGCTGATACGGTTCATGATGATTTACTGTAGCTATTGACTATTTGATCGCATTACTTCGACATGTAAAATGTTAAGCTGCAGCAGGAGATTGTCATGGAGATTTGTTTGAGAATATAGTGAGCGTTTATAGATTCTGTGTAATTAAATTCTCCATATATAATGCATAGCAATGGGCAAATATACGTCTAGGCTAAGACACAACCCTCACTATGCGGGAAAAATACCTGTAGAAAAGCAGTCTTTTCAAATAAAACACATACGTCTAAATCGTCACTTTAAATAAACCTTCGTGTCTTTTAAAGTAATTATTTTACTAATATGTGTAATAAAATCTAATATTATGTTTATTGCTTTTTTTTTTTTGCTCCTTCACTTCATACATAATATAGGGGTTGGCTCCCTAAAGACAACGGTTGTATAGTGTACAAAGCATCAAGTATCTATATATTACAGTTATATAATGTTAATCTATTATAGGCTGGTGATTCCCGTTTCACTCTGTACTTAAGCTTTTTAAAGGAACGCCAGATATTTGCAAAAAAGCTAATTTCAAGGGATAATGATAACATCGTTTACATGAGAATTATTGATTTTTGCTTATGTATAACATATAAGAAAAAAAATCGACTTTTCAATATCACTACGATCTTCACAGTACCTTATTTAGCATTGTACAAAAAGGTTTGGGTGCAAATTACCAAGCCGTTTTTATTGTAGGCTGGCAAGAGAATAATAATAATTACAATCGGGACGTTTTGAGTGGATTTTCTTTTCCTTGTAAATCTAAAATACGTGCTTTTAATATGCGTACATCCTTAGCAGTCAATGGTAAAGGTTTTAAAGTGTTGTTTGAACTTAATCTTCACTGTTTAAGGTGCTTTTTCCTCGAACGTTCTATTATGAACGATCCCTATTATGAACCATTTTCGTGGTTCGCGATAGTATTTAAAAAATCGATCTAAAAACACGATCCTTAACTAAAACTTGAAGTTTTTTTATTTCAACCAATATTTCAAGACGTGTGAATGCGTTTATTATGCTTAAGTAGGACGATATCTGGTTAAAGCAGTTTTACCTATAACGACAGAATTAAAACTCGGACTTTTGCACAAGAATGTAGAAAAGACACTAGAGGTGTCTTAAATTAGTGGTTTAAAACAAGTTTGTTAGAAACGTGGGGATAATCTGGTCTGTTTAAGTAGAATGTTGGAAATATATAGGATAAATATTAACTTAGTTTAGACTTTTAAAGTCAAGATCTAAATTAAAATCTTTAGCAAAGTGTCTTATATGTTAGGTTATAGTTGTTGAGAAATTGACTGTTTTGGTGGCTCGTAAGTTTACTCATTTAGAGCATTTACCTATTAGCTTAAGATGGCAATATTAGTGGTTGTTCTAACACATAAGGGGTGATATTACTGTGAAATATAATAAACACATAATGTTATTTGTCTTTATTATGTTGTTATATGAAGAGAATCTGAATCTTTAACTTAACCATTCTCTCTTAAAATGTAAACTTTAGACATTGTGTAAAATAAAAGAGTCAATAAACTCGTTTTTCTTTTTTAAAGCGTTATGTTCAAAGTTCAGTGACACAAGATCTGTTGATCACTGTTTAGGGTGAATTTAGTTTTAGGTACTTTCACTGTTAACGATATTTTAAGCCATTCATCATATAGGTACCTTCACTGTTAACAGATATTTTCAGCCATTCATCATATAGGTACCTTCACTGTTAACAATATTTTCAGCCATTCATCACATAGGTACATTTATTGTTAACGATATTTTAAGCCATTCATCATATAGGTACATTCACTGTTAACGATATTTTAGCCATTCATCATATAGGTACCTTCACTGTTAACAATATTTTCAGCCATTCATCATATAGGTACTTCACTGTTAACGATATTTTAAGCCATTCATCATATAGGTACCTTCACTGTTAACATATTTTCAGCCATTCATCATATAGGTACCTTCACTGTTAACAATATTTTCAGCCATTCATCATATAGGTACTTCACTGTTAACGATATTTTAAGTCATTCATCATATAGGTACATTCACTGTTAACGATATTTTAAGTCATTCATCATATAGGTACCTTCACTGTTAACAATATTTTCAGCCATTCATTATATAGGTACCGTCACTGTTAACGATATTTTAAGCCATTCATCATATAGGTACATTCACTGTTAACGATATTTTCAGCCATTCATTATATAGGTACCGTCACTGTTAACGATATTTTCAGCCATTCATTATATAGGTACATTCACTGTTAACAATATTTTCAGCTATTCATCATATAGGTACATTCACTGTTAACAATATTTTCAGCCATTCATTATATAGGTACCTTCACTGTTAACAATATTTTCAGCCATTCATCATATAGGTACCTTCACTGTTAGCAATATTTTCAGCCATTCATCATATAGGTACCTTCACTGTTAACAATATTTTCGGCCACAAACCCAATATTTTATAAAGCTCGGTCACTTTGAGGTTTACATTATTTCTAAATTCAAAAAACTAAGCCAACAATTGAAAATAGCTTACAATAAAAGCTTTGATTTAAAAGACTAAAAAGTAATAAGCTAAAATTGTATAAATATTAAATATATTAATGCTATAAAAGAAAGACTAATTGTTTGGTTCATCACCATAGCAACACTGATCGCATACCAGAGAACTTTCAAGTACGGCAGTCCCCTTTTTTTGTCATCTTAGCTACTTATTAAGGCAGATTTGTCTCCTAGGCTGAGCTCAGCTTTAAAAGAAGCACACCTCTTGTATTTGCTGTATTTAGTGTGACCTTGCAAGACATTTAAGGCTTAATCCGTGTCATGTAGTATCACATGACGAATGAAACAAAATAAGCTCTTTCTAACTAAATCTTTTATAGTTTTATTTTAGTGTAAAGCTGCAGACTGAGATATCTGTGCTGTGCCCGCCGCGGGATTGAACTTTGACAGGCCTTAGCTGCCTTCCTGTTAAAACTGTTTCGTGTGCGGATAACTCCTTGTACAATAAGTATTGAGAGTAATTCTTTTTAAAATCTGGGTTTAAAAATAATCTACAAAATAGACCAACCAAAACAATAATTTTTCTTTTATCACAAACAATATATACGTAGATACAACTGTACCAAACAATACATGTAATATTGTGAAACAGACGAATTATTATAAGTAAAAACGATTGGCTCGTCTAACGAAATAAGACAATATAATTCGCATATATAATGTTCTAATGTGTGAATTCTACCGTAATAAGACAATATAATTCGCATATATAATGTTCTAATGTGTGAATTCTACCGTAATAAGACAATATAATTCGCCTACATAATGTTCTAATGTGTGAATTCTACCGTAATAAGACACTATAATTCGCCTACATAATGTTCTAATGTGTGAATTCTACCGTAATAAGACAATATAATTCGCCTATATAATGTTCTAATGTGTGAATTCTACTGTAATAAGACACTATAATTCGCCTATATAATGTTCTAATGTGTGAATTCTACTGTAATAAGACAATATAATTCGCCTATATAATGTTCTAATGTGTGAATTCTACCGTAATAAGACAGTATAATTCGCCTATATAATGTTCTAATGTGTGAATTCTACTGTAATAAGACACTATAATTCGCCTATATAATGTTCTAATGTGTGAATTCTACTGTAATAAGACAATATAATTCGCCTATATAATGTTCTAATGTATGAATTCTAACGAAATAAGACAATATAATTCGCATATATAATGTTCTAATGTGTGAATTCTACCGTAATAAGACAATATAATTCGCCTATATAATGTTCTAATGTGTGAATTCTACCGTAATAAGACAATATAA
>NW_013668059.1:141145-148393 GCF_000517525.1 Limulus polyphemus | reverse complement strand
TATACTTCACATGGGCTATTCACACAAACAAAATGAGCAGTGGTTAATAATTCTATACTTCACATGGGCTATTCACACAAACAAAATGAACAGTGGTTAATATTTCTATACTTCACATGGGCTATTCACACAAACAAAATGAGCAGTGGTTAATAATTCTATACTTCACATGGGCTATTCACACAAACAAAATGAACAGTGGTTAATATTTCTATACTTCACATGGGCTATTCACACAAACCAAATGTACAGTGATGCAACAGAAAATATTTCATAAATTCAGAGTTTTTTTATGTGATATTCTTCTCTACTATACAGATGTAAAATACTTCCCCGGAATCAATAACGAGTGGGCGGAGCTAAGCATTTTAGCGAACTGCGCGCCACTTACAGAGAAGTAGTTCACGATTTAATACGTCCGATTCAAACCAGGATCGAGACGCCTACATTTTATTCTGCAAAGAAAGCAAATGACTTATATATATATATATAGTGAGCTTGGAGTTTAACGCGCGTGTAGTATAACAACATTTCGTATATAGTAAAAGAAATGTAACACGAACGAACAACAGAAGTAACATACGTATATTTACATCGAACCTACATAAAAACCAGTGTGTGTCACGTCACGCTTGATTTCTCGAAATGGAAGGAGTCATAAAAGCCAAAATGCATTTATCCACATTAGAATAGTTCGATTACTGACCGCACATTACGACTTTAGTGACGGGGGTGCAAGGAAGACGTAAGAGAGGTGCCGAGAAACCTTATAAATGTAGTGAGTGTTGGTAAAATAAGCCTAAAGTAAAGACGTAGTGTGGGATCACCTAGACTACAGCCAAGTGCATAAAATGTATCATGAAAGTAAAAATATCCATTCAATTTTAAACTTAAATCGTTTCTGAATTAAAATATTTACTGTTATATCACCAAAGTTTTTAATAAAAAAACTTATTAATCAACGGAGACTTTAAATAAAGAAATCGGCAAATATTTTTTCCAGTTTTGTTGTCTATACATTTCATTTTATACTTTCAGCACATAGACTAACAACAATATTAGGATATACTTTTGTTGCCAAGCAACATGACATAACCTAGTGTTACGAAAATGCACTGGCTTTTCTATATATTAGAAGTTGTTAGTCTAACTGATTTTTACCTTTGATTATCCTATGAATACGCCACGAATTCATTTCATGAATGATCTTAATTCTGATTGGCTCACAAAGGAATTTATCGACGTTTGACTGCCTCGACTGCACATTTACTGCCTCTTTGTTGGTCACGCTTCTTTTCGTAAAATTTGTTTATTACAGTTAGCTATGAAATTTGAGGTTAGGGTATACTGTGGGGGTGGTAGTACTTGCCCCATCATTTCTGATGGGCTATACGCTAGTATATATATATATATAATACGCGGTACTATAAAACTTGCAGCATGGCATTATTTTCCAGAAAAAAATATAAGTCATTCATATGTTGCTAACTCGACCAGAAGTGGGTTTAAATGAAGAAACAACAAAAATTTCAAATTTTGTTGACCTTGTAAATATAGAGTTATATATAATTATCACAGTAAATTTTTAGTTTTTAGAAAACTAGAAGACCAACGTAGCGTCATCAACTAATGGAGTAACTTCTGGTAAAGCCAAAACTACGTTCATTATGACCAGAGACAGTATCAAATATGATCCAACATGTCCTAAAGTCGTGCATGCTTTCACTTAAACTGAACATCTTTCAGTGAAAGACATCCGAATTAAAACTCAAGATTTTGCTACCGCTGTAACATAGATAGAAGGCAGTACTGAAGATCAGTGATTTGGCTTCCGGTAACGTCAGCAGTACTGAAGATCAGTGATTTGGCTTCCGGTAACGTCAGCAGTACTGAAGGTCAGTGATTTGGCTTCCGGTAACGTCAGCAGTACTGAAGATCAGTTATATGGCTTCCGGTAACGTCAGCAGTACTGAAGATCAGTTATATGGCTTCCGGTAACGTCAGCAGTACTGAAGATCAGTGATTTGGCTTCCGGTAACGTCAGCAGTACTGAAGATCAGTTATATGGCTTCCGGTAACGTCAGCAGTGCTTAAGACCAGTTATTTAGCTTCCGGTAACGTCAGCAGTACTGAAGATCACTTATTTGGCTTCCGGTAACGTCAGCAGTGCTTAAGACCAGTTATTTGGCTTCCGGTAACGTAAACATTTCTAAAGATCAGTGATTTGACTTCTGGTAACGACAGCACTGCTGAAGTGGTTTGACTTCTGACAGCTTTTCAACAATAAATGCTTATATCATTAGTGTTCAATTTAATATATCAATATATCACCATCACGTTTAATTTTGTTTGTTTGTAGTTAAGCGCAAAGCTCACCACCGATATCAAAACCCGTTTCTAGCGTTGTAAGTCCGCGGACAAACCGCTGTGCCACTGGGGGGCCTTTTAATTTTATGATATTAAACCGTTAAGTACCAATTAAAACTGTAAATCTTTTTCTTACACGTGTTATAATTTATAGTTATACTCATTTTCATGTAGGTTTAAATTTACAAACCTAAATAGTTTCAACCACAATTTTTATGACTATAATTAATTATACCAGTTATAAAACATTAGTATTAGTCTAAACAAACTGTTAACATTACATTATTCATTTAAATAACATTCCGACCACTATAAGTACGTCCCTGGTTGTTCGGGCACTGGAATCGCAATCGGCGGGTCGCAGGCTCGAATTTTATCATCGAACATAATCACCCTTTCAGCCGTGGGAGCGATAGAATCAATCCCACTATTAGTTGGTAAAGGGTTATCCAAGTGTTAGTGGTGGGTGATGTTAACTAGGTGTCTTCCCTCTAACCTACAAGTACGTCCCTGGTTGTTCGGGCACTGGAATCGCAATCGGCGGGTCGCAGGCTCGAATTTTATCATCGAACATAATCACCCTTTCAGCCGTGGGAGCGATAGAATCAATCCCACTATTAGTTGGTAAAGGGTTATCCAAGCTTTAGTGGTGGGTGATGTTAACTAGGTGTCTTCCCTCTAACCTATCACTTCAAAATTAGGGATGGCTAGAACAGTTAATCCTCGAGTAGCTTAGGGCGAAATTAAAAATATATATACTACTGTGTTTGTTGTGTCCTAGCCGGCCTGAAGAGCTCTGTACTAAACGAAACGCGTCGTCGACAATGGATATGGACAGCACAGTGTGGTCGAAATACTATTATACACTCGTTTTATCGAAAAACCTTAACGGACTGTATAAAGGACGTTGTTTTAAAAATATAGTAGGCCTAACATTGATGTATTATTACAAGTATAATTAATTGGTCTCAAACACGATATTTTTATCGTGTAATATGGTCGGTTTGATTGTTTTTCAATTTCGCCCAAAGCTACACAAGGGCTATCTGCACTAGCCGTCCCTAATTTCAGCAGTGTGATACAGAGTCGGAAGGATAATGTTTTGCCACACTATCTCTGTACTTGTATATGAAGCACTTTGTTAAATTACACATATAGTGAACATCAAGGTATTAACAGTTATTTGAGTAAAAGTATGTTGTTGTTTTTTGGAAGTAGCTGTACAAGTTCAATATAAATGAAAACAAATGTGTAATTGTACAAATATACGTAAATACAAATAAAATAGCCGATCTTAAGGCTTCCAAATAAATTCAGTGTTTTTTTTACCCTTACAGTTATTTTCTTAGTGGTAATAAGTAAAAATTATTTCCTTTTTATTTGTACTTGACAAATTAGTCTAGAATCTTGTAAGATGTTCTACATCAATCATGTTTCCCGGTAATAAAATTGATTTTTAGTACTTGTCAATTATATCAAAACACAGAACTTCCTACAGAGATTTCAGTGTAGTAATCTTACAGGTATGTCTGGAAAAACACATCATTAACTTTAAGTACTCAAATAATAATAAAATAAATGCCATGCTTTACAAGGTATGATTACATTTGCTTTCATGTGTCTATCGCTGCTTGGACGATTACAGATAGTACCCGAATTAACATGACAAAATCTTTACCTTTTTGTTTGTTTTCAGGGTTACTACTGTGATATTTGCTTTCATGTGTCTACCGCTGCTTGGACGATTACAGATAGTACCCGAATTAACATGACAAAATCTTTACTTTTCTGTTGGTTTTCAGGGTTACTACTGTGACATTTGCTTTCATGTGTCTACCGCTGCTTGGACGATTACAGATAGTACCCGAATTAACATGCAAATCGTTACCTCTCTGTTGGTTTTCAGGGTTACTACTGTGACATCTTTCAGTGGGTAGTTGGATAGAGTGGTAAGAAACCTGTACAGGTCACACGTTTCTGTTATTACACCAGCTGAATCTCGGCTATACAATTTACCATATCTTTTGTGTAGGAATCGTTCGGTTTACAGTTCCTGTGGAACACCCTATATGTTACAGCACATTTTATACGTCTATATTCCAGTTCCATTCGCCCACTTGAAACAGCTACGTAACGTAGATCGCTAAACAGGAACATTTCAGTAATAATGGCTTAGTATTCGCCAGATTATAACTTCAGGAATCGTTCGGTTTACAGTTCCTGTGGAACACCCTATATGTTACAGCACATTTTATACGTCTATATTCCAGTTCCATTCGCCCACTTGAAACAGCTACGTAACGTAGATCGCTAAACAGGAACATTTCAGTAATAATGGCTTAGTATTCGCCAGATTATAACTTCAGTAACCTCATGGAACGAAAGCTGTAATTATTACACACACATGCATCTAACACACACGAAGTCAATTTTCATATACACACAGCTCTAATTAGTGTTCCTTTAATTTTTAGTCAAACGCAGGATCCACTTACGCAGTCTTATGTATATATATTATTAAAAAACGCTATTTGAATATTTGTAAAAAATCTAAGGGGCCAAAATTTAAACAAAAGTAAGAAGGTAAGTATAAAGTATAGAGGAGATATCCTGGAGATTTAAAAAGGTGCTTACATCCCAAGTATATTAATCCTTCATTTTTCATAAACGTTTAACGAAAACATGTCTTCAACTATTTATTAAAGGAAGCGAAATATTTAAATCAATACCAGTTGTATTACAGAACTAGATATTTATCAAAGGGGCGATCAAGTAGTCTTAGGAATTACTCACCTTAATCGATTCAAGGATCCAAGCCCACAAATAAATGACGTCCTTGATTCCATCTGTTTATAGCGCCCTCTATAGCATGGATAAAGTATTTCGTCGTTCAATAAAATAATATAAACAGAAAATAAATTTCGTTTTCAATAGATTTATTTATTTAAAGATAAAATACGTGGTCAAATATTATCTCCCTAATTTTAACTTTAATATCAAATTTCTATATTTCACTTTTATAAACTTGGAAAAATTGACTTGTTAATTTCGTTATTATTTGTTCAAAACGTACAATTGTTATTTGACAGAAATACTACCTAACGAAACAAAACAATTTAAGAGGGTACATACAATATATTAAAAAATCTGTAATAAATTTACATTTATATAGTTACCTAATGGTTTCATTTTCTACAACATGTTTTGTTTTTAGACTGTTAACAGATTACCAGGGCAGAGAAGATGGAAATTTTGTGACACTTAAATCGCTCGTTTTACAGATATTCAAGTAATTCATTACGTCTATTTCACGCCTCTGGATGTTCACGTGTATAACAGTCTATAATCTCCATCCTCTCAAATTCACGTAATAAAAATCGTCATAGCTCTTGACCACAGGTAATACTGCTAATCCACCTATCTGGCTTGTCTCTGTATTTGTATTCGCAATTCCCAAGGTCGGGTGTGATGTAGGGGATTAGCAAGCCCGGTCTTTGAATCCGAGGATTCGTGGTTCGCGACTGGATCCCGCAAAAACGTGCCCTACACTTTGGGGCCGTGGGTGAGCTGCACAGACGGCACACGGGTCTTTTGTTCGAGTAGGCTATTGTATTACTTTTGGGTGGTTGCACAGTTGGGAAGAATCAATTCGCGCATACACGCGCTCTTTTTTTCTCTCTCTCTCCACATACACTGTACAATATTTCTGAGTTGATGAAGATAATGCCTTGTGAGGGACAGTTTATTCGGGGAGACTAAACCTTCTCAAGCCTTTTATATGCGCCACCTCTGGTGAGCTGTGTTAGTGACAGGACAAGTGTAGCCCACGAGTTGGCAATACGCACTACTTATTAGCTCCTTTCCTCTAATCAATCAGTTCAAAATTAGGAACAACCATACTCAGAATACCTTTGTGTAGCTTTGTGTAATAATCTGAAACAAACAAATACCGGGTTTTCTAGCAGAGCATGTTCGGTGAGCCATATCACATGTTTAATAATCTGAAACAAACAAATACGGGGTTTTCTAGCAGAGCATGTTCGGTGAGCCATTTCACATCTTTAATAATCTGAAACAAACAAATACGGGGTTTTCTTGCAGAGCATGTTCGGTGAGCCATTTCACATGTTTAATAATCTGAAACAAACAAATACGGGGTTTTCTTTCAGAGCATGTTCGTGAGCCATATCACATGTCTAATAATCTGAAACAAACAAATACGGGGTTTTCTTGCAGAGCATGTTCGGTGAGCCATTTTACATGTTTAATAATCTGAAACAAACAAATACGGGGTTTTCTAGCAGAGCATGTCCGGTGAGCCATATCACATGTCTAATAATCTGAAACAAACAAATACGGGGTTTTCTTGCAGAGCATGTTCGGTGAGCCATATCACATGTTTAAAAATTGTGCAGTTCAGTTCACGACATCAGTGTATTAAGAATGGAAACGATACCACAAATAAACACTTTTTATTACTAAACAAACAATGATACATCCACAGGACTTTAAATATATTTTCTTCGTAACATATACATGAATTAGTAGTTCATCAATTGTGACGTTTTTATTACCCTTACTCACATATTGTTCCATATTTAAACTATTTCTGTATAGGTGTCTTATCACATTCCTGGTAGAACAGACGTGTATCTCTGTATAGGTGTCCTATCACCTTCCTGGTACAGCAGACGTGTATCTCTGTATAGGTGTCTTATCACCTTCCTGGTAGAGCAGACGTGTATCTCTGTATAGGTGTCTTATCACCTTCCTGGTAGAACAGACGTGTATCTCTGTATAGGTGTCTTATCACATTCCTGGTAGAACAGACGTGTATCTCTGTATAGGTGTCTTATCACCTTCCTGGTAGAACAGACGTGT
>NW_013668059.1:134532-140442 GCF_000517525.1 Limulus polyphemus | reverse complement strand
CTGTATAGGTTTCTTATCAATTCACATTATTCCTATCTCTGTATAGGTGTCTTATCACATTCCTGGTAGAACAGATGTGTATCTCTGTATAGGTTTCTTATCAATTCACATTATTCCTATCTCTGTATAGGTGTCTTATCACATTCCTGGTAGAACAGATGTGTATCTCTGTATAGGTTTCTTATCAATTCACATTATTCCTATCTCTGTATAGGTGTCTTATCACATTCCTGGTAGAACAGATGTGTATCTCTGTATAGGTTTCTTATCAATTCACATTATTCCTATCTCTGTATAATCTGCCTAGCTGTAAAAAGATAGAGTGTATTTAATATTTTCAACCTGAACGGCACGTGGCGTAAACTGAGCTTTGATTTTGTCAGGACACACCTCAGATCCACAGTTTGGCAACTGAGCTGCACTCTGACCTTTAAATATATATATATAAGAACTTCTGACTGAAAGCAAACAAGATTGTATAATGATATGTCAACTGTCTGCTATGTTCAGTGCCGACGAGGCCTTTCGCCCAGTATCATGACTCTTTAGGCCAGCTGGGATACATTCATTTACTGCTCAATAACTTCTAAGATAAAACATTCTGAAGGTCTTGACAGTTGACTTTTAACATAATTTCTGCTGGTTCAGTAACTATAATGACGTTTCAGCCAAAATGTGTTTACATTCATCAGGGATACGTAAAACCAAATTCTACCACGATAGATTTAAAATCCAACAATCAACCGCTACCAAATAAATTACTACTATAACATCTGTGGTCAGAAATATCACGTTATGTTTTTAAGTTAGTCTATTTTCTGATAATTATATACAACATCTCTGATACTGTTAGCATGTCTCCTTCAAAACAAGCTACTGTACGAGACATAAAGTTTTAAAATGTAAGCTTCGTTAAATAACATATGTGTATAAGCAACGTACAAGTCCTGAGAACTTCGTTAAATAACATATGTGTACAAACAACGTACAAGTCCTGAGAACTTCGTTAAATAACATATGTGTATAAACAACGTAGAAGTCCTGAGAACTTCGTTAAATAACATGTGTGTATAAACAACGTACAAGTCCTGAGAACTTCGTTAAATAATATATCTGTATAAACAACGTACAAGTTCTGAGAACTTCGTTAAATAATATATGTGTATAAACAACGTACACGTCCTGAGAACTTCGTTAAATAACATATCTGTATAAACAACGTACAAGTCCTGAGAACTTCGTTAAATAACATATGTGTATAAGCAACGTACAAGTCCTGACTTTCGTCTTCAAATACAATCTTCATAAATCTACACAAAATCATTATTTAAGCCTTCATTTCTTCAATGCATAGTTTATATTTAATTAGTCTAAATAAAAAAAGCTGCACAGTGATATATGTATATATTTACTGTCCTCATCACAGGAAATTTTAGTGTTATAAGCCCAAGTTTACCCCTGAGTAAAGGAGGGTGAGCATGTTTTTTGCTGTTTTTTCTTCAATCTCACACTGAAGAACAACTTTGCTGCGCGATATTTGGCGTAAAAAATAATCAAACTAACTATAATGTGATTTACCTGCTTGTTTCCTTTGGTCTGTAGAGTTTCATATTCTAATATTTTTAACGTCAGCAAAGTACGTATTTCTTGCTTTATTTTACATAAAACATTATTAACGCACTTAACATTCATTAGCTGCAACTTAATATAAAATATATCTAACACACAAGAAATCAAATTGTTTCTAGTTATTTTTTTACTAAGTACAACCACAGCGGTTTAACTCGCATATTTTCAACAAACTACGTGACGCTTTTAAAAGATTTAATAAGAGTAAAGTATTGACTTTAAAGAAAGTTCAATGAAGCAGAATTCATGCCGCAGTATTAACAAATTACAAATGGCTACACAACAGAGAATATCCCTACAGTTAGTTATCTAATAAACCGTTGCTGTATCAAATAAAACTATTTCTTACCAATGACATCATATACATGAAGAATGGCGGCATGAGAGCGAAACCATTTCCGGCTACAGGGAAAGGATCGGATATCACAAATGTAAAACGAGAAACGAATTACATAGTTTTGGGCATTTTCTTATCAAAAGTAGGCTAGGCTACTAATGAGGTTCTATGGGACATCGATAAAAACCGAATTATTCTGATTATAATTTAACGGATGACTGACTGACTGACTGCCTTTCAACGTCGTAACATATATACAACGTTAAGCTAGTGGTGCCATCTCTTGATACGTTTTAAATAATTCCTGACGCAACTATGGCTTGTCAGTGTGGTAACCATTTGTTTTAATTTTTTTGTGTCTACCATTCTCTTTGAATACATAAGTTTCAATTTAGTTCATGTAGTCCCAAGTGCCGTGAACATTCTAGCGTACAGATAATCGACTAAACTGTGAACATTCTAGCGTATAGATAATCGAGTAAACTGTGAACATTCTAGCGTATAGATAATCGACTAAACCGTGAACATTCTAGCGTACAGATAATCGACTAAACTGTGAACATTCTAGCGTACTGAATTATTATTTGTTAAATGAGGGACGTGATTCTCATTCTTGTTTTTATTTTTACGTATAATGAGAAGTGTGTGATAAGAGATATAAACCTGGTAAAAAACTAACTTTATACAAATAACCATTATCCATAAGAAGAACGTTTAACATATTTTCAGTTAGCTGATGAACGTAGCGTTTCCGTTTGCTATTCACTCAGAAATATTCCAAGGCGCAGCAGCGAGCTGCTTAAATAAACTAATCCATCTCTTTCATGCTCATTTTTTGTGTTCTTACAGCGCTATTACACAAAAAAACGTATTTATGAACATCTTGAACACGTATACAACAGAATCAAGTTATTTTTATCTTTATATGTTGTATGCTTCACCAAGCAGTAAAACTGTTTAGTTAGATACTGATAATTCAGGTAGACTCTCTCAGGGTTTCTTGACCTTCGCTGTTCATAGCTTTCTTGGATTTTTTTCTTAATTATTTTGCTGTAATCTTGTTCTGTTACAGAATAAATAAAATGCATGACTGAAATTACGCTAACTGCTTTAAGAATTAGTACATGGAAGATAGCTTTATTTTGTTTCTTTTTGTTTGTTTGTTTCTTTGTTGAATTTCCCACAAGGCTACTCGAGCTAGCCATTTCTTATACTGAAGCGATGGCAGCTAGTCAACACTTCCCACTCTAACAGAAAAGTTGGATTAACTGTCACATTATAACGACCCCACGGTTGAAAGATCGATCACGTTCGGTGATGGGATTAGAATCCGCGACCCACAGAGTGCGAGTCAAGTGCTCTAACACGAGGAGTTACTGTCGGGTAAGTATCGACTTATATTTGTTTTTATTTTTATCGCGAAACAGAGAAATTGGCTGTACCAACCGCAAGATCGAACCCCGACTTTTAACGTTATAAACATGGTTTTTGCTGCGACTGGTTTATGATAGAATTTTGTATAAAGTTGTTTGTTTTGTTTTTGAATTTCGCGCAAAGCTACACGAGGGCTATCTGCGCTAGTCGTCCCTAATTTAGCAATGTAAGACAAGAGGGGAGGCAGCTAGTCATCACCACCCACCGCCTACTTTTGGGTTACCAACGAATAGTGGGATTGACCGTTACATTATAACGTTTGGTAGTACGGAGATTCGAACCCGCGACCCACAGATTGCGAGTCGAGCGCCCTAACCACCTGGCCACGCCGGGTCTCTGTATAAAGTTGTAATTTTTATTTTATGCCACCACTCAGAAGTACGTCTGTGGGCTTTAAACGCTAAAAATGGTCTTTTATACCTGTGATGGGCAGAACACAAATGGACCAGTTTGGTTAGCTTTATGCTTAAGAACAAATAATCACAAAATCATTGCTTTGCATGCGTTCTTTTGTAACAAAAAAATAAACGTTTGTGACAGATATGCATCAACAGTATTTTTACTTGATGGTAGATTTCCAACGACATCTGCTTTTCTATGATACTAGGGGGGGGGGGGGCTTTACATAAATATTTCAGATAAAACTGCATTACTCGAGACCCGCGTTAAAACTCGGGTCTTCATACGCGCGCTGGGCAGAGCACACAAAAACCCATTGTGTAGCTTTGTGCTTAAAACAAACAAATAAAAAAACGTCATTCGAAAGCTTTGTTACTAACTAAAGCTGACACAGTTCAAAAATAAATCATCCATCCACGCAGACAAACGTATTTTTAATCACTCAGGTTGTCGCAGACAGAATATATAAAAAGGCATCTGTTTTAATATGATTAATGATAAACATTGGTTATCTTTGTATGTGAGCATAATACGACGGTTCTAGATAAGAAGATAAGGAGGTGATAGGTTCATCAGTGATATATATATAAGTGTGGGGGTTATAAGGTGAACTTTCATCTCCATATCTCTTATACAAGATAATCTTTCAACAGCTCTGCAAACATGAAATTCATTATATGGTAGAACTGGCCATTCAGTCTTTAAGCATGAAATACAATCACTGGCGGAACTGGTTATTCACTCTACAAACATGACGCTCATTAGATGGCAAATCTAGCTATTCACTCTACAAACATGAAATTCATTAAATAGCAGGACTGGCTTTTCACTCTAAAAACGTTAAATTCGATCGATGACAGAACTGGCTATTTACTTACATTTCATTTCTTCCGCACTTTTGGCATTTTTATATACCTCTAATATATCCCTAGTTAAATAATTCATCACAAAATGTAAATGCTGAAATTTAAATTATTTTGGCTAGTTCAAATTAAAGTTACTTATCTCTAATAATTTTAATGTATTAGTTCAAGAGTAAACTGAAGACCCGTATTTCGCTGCGAGATAGCCTTTAAGGAAACGATATAAACTTTATTTATATATTTCAAGAAACAAGACATAATGATATCGAATTTAGATACTTTGAGATCTGAGTTGTTCCATAATCTTCGGACATTTTAGTTTTTCATTAATCATTAATCAGGTTATTTGTAATTGATCAGAGATAGTTTTCGATTAATCATATAACATTAATACATATATTTTAGGATAGTTTCATAATGTTACGACAGCGGAAGTCACGTGACACTAGTAACACGTGATGAGTTTCTAGAAGGATCATGAAAGCCCGAGTGTTTTCTAGGCGCCCTCTATTTTATTATGTAAGACCGGCAAATAAAGCGGTGAGATTAATTATTTAATTATTTTTCATCTTAGGTTTGAATATGTTGTGTAATATGATGTTATCTCTTTTAAAAAAAATTGTAGCTTTCTTAAATAAATACATGTATATATATGCACTCTTTTGTTTTTGTACCTGAAGCAGGATTAGTAAGTGGATTTGATACACATCTGCATTAAAAATTGATAAGGCCACTTCAGTCAAAATGTTGTAGTTATTATGTAATCACTAAACTTGGAGTTTTAAAGTAACTTAAAAAACTTCATTCCTGGTACTTAACGTAACAATCAATATGTTTGTTACATACAAGAGCTTCTTGATATCCGAATTTTGGATTACATATTGTTGCAACGTGTTCTTTCTTTGGCGGGTTCTTTTAAATTATTTAGTAAAAATAATTGAACGTTCAGTAACAACCACAAGAACAAATATCAAACCCAATCAGTGAAGCAGTCAAAAAAGAAGTCAAGAAGACAACATCACACTAATCATAAACATCATCAAACAGTCCTTCATACCTCTAATCCCATACATAACACAACAGTTCATAAACTCTACAACAATTATAAACATCATCAAACAGTACTTCATACCTCTAATCCTATACATAACACAACAGTTCATAAACTCTATAACAATTATAAACATCATCAAACAGTACTTCATACCTCTAATCCTATACATAACGCAACGTTCATAAACTCTACAA
>NW_013668059.1:132299-133532 GCF_000517525.1 Limulus polyphemus | reverse complement strand
AGTTCATAAAAAATTGTTGTAGAGATAAACATCATCAAAC
Source organism: Limulus polyphemus (assembly GCF_000517525.1). Lineage (NCBI taxonomy): Eukaryota > Metazoa > Arthropoda > Merostomata > Xiphosura > Limulidae > Limulus > Limulus polyphemus. The sequence continues at coordinate 133,492 of NW_013668059.1, read as the reverse complement.
AGTACTTCATACCTCTAATCCCATACATAATACAATAGTTCATAAACTCTAAAACAATTATAAACATCATCAAACAGTACTTCATACCTCTAATCCCATACATTATACAACGGTTCATAAACTCTACAACGATAATAAACATAATCAAACAGTACTTCATACCTCTAATCCCATACATAACACAACAGTTCATAAACTCTACAACAATTATAAACATCATCAAACAGTACTTCATACCTCTAATCCCATACATAATACAACAGTTCATAAACTCTACAACAATTATAAACATCAAACAGTACTTCATACCTCTAATCCTATACATAACACAACGGTTCATAAACTCTACAACAATTATAAACATCAAACAGTACTTCATACTTCTAATCCCATACATAACACAACAGTTCATAAACTCTACAACAATTATAAACATCATCAAACAGTACTTCATACCTCTAACCCCATACATAACACAACAGTTCATGAACCCTACAACACATAAAGACAAGACACAACAACACAAGAAAGAACATAATGTCTGCACAATAAACACAACAGTACATGGACATGGCCCTGAGAAGGAGACAAATAATAAATAAACAAACAACACTGAAAACATAAAATACAATAATCCACATATTAATGAGAACGAGCGAACGTTCAGTGCTATATCTGGTCAGAACGTTAGTGATCATAGTTTTCCACAGATTCTTATTCTTTAGTTTCAACACTTCTGCTTCAACCACGTTCAGCTATTTACTGAGACTACTGAGAAAAGTCAGTCTCGGCCTACCTTTACTTCTGTACCGCTAATTCTTCTTGCTTGTACACTGTTGTAAATTGCAATGGGCTTACTAACAAATGACAATAACTAATGTAAAACAAATCAATTTACTTCAAATATATTAGAAAACCTTGACGTCACATTCTTAGAACTTTCTAAGCGTTATACGCCCTCTAGCTGACAAATTACAGCATTATAAACATTATAGCTTACAACAATACACTGAGTGATCACAAGTAAATAGACACCTAATTTTTCGTCATTTAACTGATTTATGTTAACTAATTTGTGTTCACAGAGCACTATATAAATGAAAATGGTCCGCACACTAATTATATTATGCTACAACATGCCTAAAACTCAAGGTTCTCCCGAATTGTCAGATTTTGTTAGAGGAAGGATAGTT
>NW_013668059.1:123854-131566 GCF_000517525.1 Limulus polyphemus | reverse complement strand
AACTATCCTTCCTCTAACAAAATCTGACAATTCGGGAGAACCTTGAGTTTTAGGCATGTTGTAGCATAATATAATTAGTGTGCGGACCATTTTCATTTATATAGTGCTCTGTGAACACAAATTAGTTAACATAAATCTGTTAAGTGACGAAAAATTAGGTGTCTATTTACTTGTGACCACGCTGTGTATGTATGTATATATACTAGTAAAAAATGACGGGAAGCCAAAGTCTACTAAATTTGAATCCTTCAATATGCAATTGAAACTTTACCGCCCGTAAACAAACAAGAAAAATAAAGAGACCTCTATCTTCGGGAAACCAAAGCCTATCGTGAGCAATAACTACTTTACTCTTCCCAGCATTCATTGTTCACAGGTATTTTCTAATCACATCAATTACATTATTACAATAATTCTCTTAAAGCCACATTTCTTCTAAATACTCAATCATCATTCAACAGCTTCTCTTGATAACAAACGGGAAATTAATTTCACTCGGTGATAAATAAATTCTTGATATAAAAACTCTCTCTCTTTGACAGGCTTATATATAGCAGAAAAAATGCCAACATTTAGGAGCTACTTACGCCTATATTGGCGATTGAATTCAACTACAATGGAACGATCAAAGAAAAGAGAATGAATTATAGGAGAAATCGGGAGAGACTTTTATTATTATGATACTTTCATATACACGGACAAAAATGTAGATGTGTCATTGTTGTTTGTTTATGTGCGTGTTTAATCTTAATAGAAAACATGTGTAAAATAATAGTTTAACCACAGCTATATTGGCAGAAATTAAAAACACCTATCTTTGGATGTAACAGGCTTGTTTCATACGTAATGAGAAAGATGTTCGGAAAATAATTAAACCATTCGCGTACAATAAATGTTCGAAAACTGGGATTTCATGAGGTCGAGCGGAAGGCTGTATCTGAGTTGTATCCTTGCAGCTGTTCCAGATAGAAATATTAAAAACGGTTTTGTTTACTAAATTATACAACATGTTCGTCCTTCCTATTTCTAGTAACGAAATGATAGGCCTCTACGTCGTCTTTCATTCGCTTTGGTGAACAAATAAATGAATAACCAGTTAGTCTGCTGAATAATGGTGGATAATTAATTGTAACTGTATGTCATATGTTATCCAAACAACAAAGCTTATAGAGGTGAATAAAGGACCAAACAAACTCAAAGTAAAGTTTAAACTTCTGTCGCGCTAGATGAAGTATCGTTCAGAAATTACCACAGAACACTATCCGTCCCTAACTTTGAGGTGATAAACTAAAGGGAAGGCAGCTAGTCAACACCACACACTTCCCTTAAGCTACTCTTGTGTGATCGAATAGCGAGGTTTGACCGTCATTCTTATGACGTACCCACGGTCCCAATATCCGATCTGACATATGGACCTCCAAGTTCACGCCCAGCCAATTTATGAAGTATACATATAAATATTTACAATAATACAGAATATGGGTATAATTTCTGTCCGTCTCATCATATAAAATATACTGATATTTATAAGATACGCATACAGATGAAATAGTACTAATGAATAATATACAAACTGAACAAGATACGATACAAGAACAAACGAAACAACAACAGCTAAGAAGATACGATACAAGAACAAACGAAACAACAACAGCTAAGAAAATACTCAAGGCACGATACTAGAACAAACGAAACAAGAACAGCTAAGAAAACACACAAGGCACGATACAAGAACAGACGAAACAATAACAGCTACGAAAATATACAAAATACGATATACGTACAGACAAAACAACATCAGCTCAAAATATATAAAGTATATAACAACGACAGCTAAGAAAAACATACATATAGATGAAATAGTACTATCGACTAAGCAGTCATGTATAAACATGCCTTACACAAAAACAGTTCTCTAATCATGACTAAGCAGTCATGTATAAACATGCCTTACACAAAAACAGTTCTCTAATCATGACTTTAAGCAAGCTGAGAGCCGGGATTTAGCTATAAACATTGTAATTACGTGACCACACCTCTCTGGGCATACCACAGGTAACTAAAGTTTGTGTTAATACAAACAATAATAATATAACCTTAAAGTTTGAATAAATGACCTACGTATTAACGTAATCTGGATGTAATGAATCAGATATGGGTCTAAAGTTATACGGCAGACAACTTCCCCAGGAAGACAAGTTTACAATATACTCCACGTGGACCCTTATACGTCAGCTGTGTTTTGGTTACGTTGTTCTGTGATATAATATTTATATAAATATTTGCTATGAAAATGCATGGTTAAAACTAAAACCATAACATTATTTTATAAACAACTACCTGGAATACACAATGACATAACACGTGTTTCGTAGTTTATATTTCAAGCATAGAGGAAAAAAATATATTTTGTTTGTTAAAGACTCCAATACAGACTAAAACCATGTCAATCCTCCATCCATATAAACACTACGGAACTGTTAGCATTACATGCTATCAGTGTTGCCTATTTAACACCAGAATATCTGGTTATTAAGTCTTAATAACACATGCAACTGGGTATCGTTAAGATCTGTATTAACTGGAATAGCGTGCAACTAACTTGGCCAAAGAACATCAGAAAAAACACTACAAATGCTTATGAAAGTGTTTCACGTTAAATGGGAGTATCGTCCGACTACGTTAAAGAACACATTGAATTACATTTTCCCAATGTCAAAATTCAAACGTTAATACACGTGGTAATTAAATTTCAGTACAATCAAATTAATCAGTTATATTTGTTAGGTTCTTTAAACACTATTAAATATCCAAAATCATTATTTACGAAATGTGTGTGTGTGTTGTGCATCACCAGCCACAGTATCTCGTCATATGAACGGTGTCTACAAGAATAGTACTTTATTAACCTGCTACAACAAATAGATTAGCTTAGAAGAGCTGTGTAAATATTCTTAACTCTCTAGATCGTCTGCCACTTTTTGATTCTATTCTTTACTCCTCTATAATCTAAGACCATCCTTATATAGAGAAAATAAACAGATATTTAGTTCACAAAGTTAATCCATCAGCGAAATATATAACTGTTTTATACAAGTATATACATTAATTTCAAATATCGTACTTCTCTGTAGAAAACTTTTAGAGAAAAACAGAAAGCGGAGCTTGTGTTTTAGCCTTTTTTTTTACACACTATAACTGAACAGAGTATTTAAAACTGATTAATGTATAAGAACAATCTCCATCGACTGAAAATTGTAAGTGAATATATCCTAATTCTCATATATGACTGAGATCTATAGTTTTTAAGGCTAGTTCAACTCAAAGGGGTCGTCTATTATTATTACTATGCCGACATTAATAAAATAATCAACACTTCTCTTTGAAGAAGCGGATGAGGAAGCATCTTCGTAATTTGTCTCTTCTGCTACATATACCTCTACCTAATGTAGACTTAATGGTTACAAAAACAGATTAAGTTGTAGATGTATCTTAGAATAGTTTCAATAAAGTCATATTATGTCTCTTCAATCTTCTATCCATTTCACACACAAGGTTCGGGAAATTGTATTTGCTATTGTCAAGGTCAATTTTAATGTTGAATGAACAAAATATAATAAGCTATAACATTTAAGGATTTTATGGCGTGAATTTTAAATGACTATTTATCATTTAAACAATCAATTCATGTTGCACTAGTTTTTATTAATCGATTAGAATGACTTTTAGCATTTGAAAAATAAACATTAACGAAAGTGGTGCCATCTATTAAACAAGATCATAGATACTCAAATGTTATACAGAAATATTATTCTTAACTTTGTTTTACGCAAACTGTAGTTTATTATGAGACATTTATATAAAGTAAAATCACGACCTATATCTCCAGAATGTAACTTTATCAGCTGAATATTTCACTATTACGGCTTCGTCAGGAGCTATCGATATCCTACATTCTTCCCCGGGGCCCATAATGCCTCTCGGCGACTCTGTTTCGAGGTAAAGTATTTGTTAATTACGGAATACTTAATTTAATAAGAAAAATATTGTTTAACGTATACAGGCAACTTTACTGGCAAAATCAGTCTCAAGCTGGGATTTGAAACAACAATAATGTTGCCAGTTTACAGCACAAATATGAAAAACAGATGAAAAAGTTAAATAGCATCAAGAGGTCATTAACAGGTTGTCCTGTTTTTTGTTCAACAATAAAATTTGTAGTGAAATTTAGCTTGCTTGAGCTTTTGTGAATTTTGTTAGCACACGTGATTCAACACAGTATTTAAAAGTTATTTATGTATGTCTAGCTGGTCACTCTGATCTACTGTATCGTAAGTCGATGATCACAACGAATGAGTTTATATATAATAATAAAGTAGTGAATGGGGTAGAGAAACATTGTTTTTATGTGTATGTGTGAGTGTCAACGTCCAAAACGAAGATCTACCAAATAAGTAATATGGAAATGTATTTTAACTTATATTACAGCAATCCAGATGTTAACCTCCACATTTATAATACGAGTAAAATCCAACATTAAAGACGAACCTGCACAGCAGTAGCCACTTATCTGAGCATGTATTAAACTTTAGATAAAACTGTTTTAACCGATATTACAGTAGTCCTGATATTAACCTCAACATTTGTAATACGAGTAAAATCCAACACAAAAGCCGAACCTGCACAGCAGTGGCCTCTTTACAATAACTGGATCAAGTATCAAAACTTTACACAAATACCTTTCTATCAATTATGTTCCCACTGTAGATGTATTAATATAAATGAAAATATTGATCATCTTGTTATCCAAATTTTTACACTTCCCTGCTATGCATGCAAGCTAGTGTTTAATACAAACGTCACGAGCTAACGAACCCGTTCAACGCACAGGGAAGGCATAGGGCCTTCGGGAATGATGTAGGGGTCTCTAATGCAAACACTGCTACCAATTTTACTCCCCGTGGGGTCTAAGGTTTGGTGACAATCGGTCCAGCGGTTACCCAGTGATAAGCTGACACATAAAGACGTTCCTAAAATAATGATTTAGATTACTGAAACGAAGGTTAACAACTAAAAACTTACACATCCTAAATCTCATTCCCACTTTCCTAAACATAAACACATAAAAGTAACAGTTAATAGAATTCCTAGTTGAGCGAGTTAAATAGTACACATACCTGCATTACACGAAAGTTAAACACATTTCTATATTTAACTTTCCTAAACATAAACACATATAAGTAATACAGTTAATAGGATTCCTAGTTGAGCGAGTTAAATAGTACACATACCTGCATTACACGAAAGTTAAACACATTTCTATATTTAACTTGAAAATAATATATTGTTGATATTTATAAACAAACAGTATTCCTAAGAAAGGTTAATTCAATGTTTTTCGTACTAAGAAGTAGAAACATGTCTCTTACTGGTAATTTTGTTTAAGTAGATTAATGATATTAAATAATATGACTTTTTATTTATGCACTTACTTTGAGATGTCTGGAAGTTGAAATAATAAAAAGTTAATAAAACGTTACAAAACTGGTAATGTGTAACAGAGAACTATCAATAAGAAACAATGAAAATACTTTTTTTGGGGGGGGGAAGGGGGTATTTGTCATAATACGCTTTCTCTGCTCCTATTATGTTGTTAACAGCATTGCTTCACCTAAAAGATTTAATAAACACTTAAACATATTTCCTACTGAATAACACATAATATAGGTAAACCATATTATAATTCACATTTAACACAAGTTAGGTGGAATTTCTTTTTAAATATTTTTATCTTTTCAAATCGACAAAATGGTCGTTATCAAATTGTAAATAAGAAAAAATCAAGTTTCCTCTTCTTTTGTCTTTTCAAATTGTGTGTATCAAACTCCACAGGGCTTGTTTGACCTACATTAATCACATAGTGAGACTGAACTCACATTATAACACCTCCACGGCTGAAAGGGGCGAACATGTTTGATAATGGAATTCGAACCTACGACCCGCAAGTTGCGAGTCGAGCACCCTACCTATCAGCCCATGCCAGACGCTGGATGAAGCTAATATTATCAGAAAATATCTACTAACAAATGACAATAAAGAACCACTTAGACCTTCAGGGCTGTACTTGCACACCCATCCTGGAGAATAGTAAAATTTTAAACCTACTCTATTTTACAGGATATCACTCTTGGAAACTGGTAGCTTAGCTTGTGTCCTCTCGTTCTAATGTATTCAAAATATAGCACAAAGTAATCGGAGGTCTTTATCCAATCGACTCCTAGAATAACCTTGTAAACATCAATATGATTACCTTTCATTCTTCTTTTGTAAAAAAATAAAATACCTTAGACGACTTTAACCTATTTACATAAGATAACCCTTCCTTCCATCCTAATAGTTCACCTCATTTCCAATAATAATAAAACAAAAACTACAAAAAGTATTCCAAGTGAGGCCTAATTGGTGTTTTTTATAGATAATCGCCTATTTTGAGATGAAATCAACGTCTATAAATACATATTAAAATTCTATTAGCTGTACTACAAGTAACAGATCACTGCTTCGATGTCTTGAATGACTTATCCACTAATGTGCTGAGGCACTTTTCTTCAGCTATTTAGTCACATTATTGAGTAAGCTCCCATCTATATTAAACGTGGGATTTCAATCATAATAATCCGAATGCATTACCTTGTACTTACTATATAATTAAAGGTAAGTTGCCAAATATTTGCCAGATAGCAAGTAACATCTTCCAAAAAGTTAACACACCAAGGTAAGATTTCTCTTCACTGAATCCATGTTGACTTTCTTTTATGATATCACATATCATTAAACGATTTTGTAAAGTTTCTCTTATCAGATTCTCTACAATATTTCCTACGAACGAATTAAGACTTACTCTTCTTCATCACACCTTTAAAAATAAGAGTAGCATTAAGAACTATCCAATCCTCAGACATCTGCTCACTGTGTCTACTGATCCATCAAAAATGAGAGTGGCTCGCATATTTGATCTTTTATCACCTGGGGAAAAACTTTGTCTGGTCCTAGCACTACTCTGTCTCTCTTCTTATCACCAAAGAATTAATACCTACATGGAGCAGTTTAATTCCAATATTTCCCGTATAAAGTCAGTCAACTTATTCACGATACTTTTGTACAAGTGCAAGATGACTCAATATAGCGACAGAGTTTCTACGACAAATAAATGCTATGTCAACAAATAATATAACATTCATAACAAAATATAAAAAGTTAATAGGATATAGTATTAAAAATCAGACTTCTGTGTGTGTAGTTTGTTATAGCTAGCTATCGGCTGTGTTCACCGAAGTGGGTCGAACCCCTGATTTTAGCGTTGTAAATCCGAAGACTTACCGCTGTCCCTTTGAGGAATTCGGACTTCTGTGCTTATTTATTTTATTTTCCCATTTCAATGCCACTATGAATACATTCGCGTTTTGAGAACAAATATTGATAGTCAAAAAGAATACATTGTAATTCTAGGGCAATTCAGTTTTAGTCAGAAGTAAACATTTAACAGTCTTTAAGAACAAGGAATACAATCCTTAGGTCCTTCCAAGCACGTAAACTTGATTTCTAACGTAAATATTCAAAATATACTGATTACAGACAAATGCCCCCCAGTAGCACAGCGGTATGTCTGCGGACTTACAACGCTAGAAACCGGGTTTCGATACCCGTGGTGG
>NW_013668059.1:107097-122940 GCF_000517525.1 Limulus polyphemus | reverse complement strand
CAGATTGCGAGTCGAGTGCCCTAATCACCTGGCCATGCCGGGCCCTGATCCGATAAAATGTTAGATCCGCCCTTAAAATGCTATTTATTGTTAGTACAGGGCCGCCCCAAAAAATATCCTTATATTTTGAATGCTCATATGGCTATAGTAAATGAACCTACAAGCCAGAAAAACACTTTTATTAATGTTTCATGCAACAACTTAACTGTACATACAATGCTGCATCATTTGAGATGTTCAAACTGGTCTTCACTAGCGTTTAAACAATCATGACATCTACGACCGAGTGTCTGACATGCTGTAACTTAATCTTCAACTCTGATTCGATTTTAGACATTTGTGATCTGTTGCTTAAACTCATTAATGGTTTTTGGGTTTACTTTTAGACATCCTCCAATATTGTCTGAAATAAAAATCAAAATAGAATCGATATACAGAAGTTGCTTAACTTAAAGGATGGGTACAGTTTTGGGGGGGGGGGGGAGCACCCTGTATATGTACCTTGTAAAGAAAGATTTGGTGTCTTATTGTATTTGGGTCAGGCGTGGCTCAGTGGTTAGCGTGCCAGGCTGCGGATTTGGAGGTTTGAAGTTCGACTGGCGATATCCTGCCGAGCATGTTTTTTTAGCTGTAGCTGCGTTATAAAAGTCAGCCCTGCTATTCGGAAGAGTAGCCGTGTAAACTTATGACTGGTTGCCTCACCACCTCTGGTCAGAATTAGGGACAGCTATCCTCGTTGCATCTGATCTCTGACTTGGCCGTTTAACTCGTGGGTGAAATAAGTTGATATTCATTTACAATAACAAACACGATTCCTTCTGTTCGTGTGTGAAAAGCTAAAGATAAAGAAGAATATCAAAATATTTAATATTTAATAAGCATAAAGTGAATCTAATTGGGATCAGTTGTGACTGAGTTGAAAAATCTAGACATCATTGAAAACAAATGTCGAATAATAAATCCTAGAAGAAATGTGTATCCAAAAGCAAATGAAATTGGAAGGAGGGGGTTGGTTAAGGCCTTTAAAATACTAACTAATATTGGTGCAGAAGTGTATTTGTATTTATGGCAAAACTACTAAGACTATCTGCCTCCGTCCCTAATTTTGTTACTACTGACCAAATAGAAGGCAGCTAGTCAATAACGCCTTTCCACACACCATCCACGATAAGGAGTTGACTGTCACTATTATAAAACACCAACAACTCAAAACGGGAGGAACATTTTGTGGTATCGCACGGAAACAGGCTTGCCAGTCCTAAATCCAAACTTCTACCACAGGTCCAACCCGCACCAATTAGAATTGTAAAGAAAAAAGAAAAGTTTTCGAACCTGAGTAAAATATATATATATATATATATGATAAGGCAGTCTCATATCTACCATTCTCGTTGAATATATATGTGTTATGTAGATATCTAATCCGTTCTTAAACAAAGATTCGTCTTGAGCAAGTAAACTTGACTATTAATTAAAATTCGCGAAATCCAATCAGTTCTTCGAGGTGTCTTTTGGACTTCGCTTAATAGATAATGGTCTGCATAAAAAACTGAGCTAGTTTTGTATATCTATATTTGTTCCTTAAACGAATTCGTCATAAAACCCGCGAGCATAAATCGTGCTTGCATGAGTCATTTCTTAAACATCTATTTATGAATTTCAACACCTTTTTTATCCAGCAAAACAAGAGATTTATTCACTTTCAAACCGATGAATTTTTTCCGCGTTAATTTGTTCTGTTTCTTATTTCTTCTAGACTGCGTCAGTATGACACGTTTGGTAGGCCCATAGGAATCAACTGACAGCATGTTTCGTGATGTTATATATATAAAGATAAAATAACATTTTAAAGTGTTTAGGAATACAAAATCTAAATGGATGCAGTTTGTTTTTACCATTCTATACATTTTTACACTTATTACGTAATAAAACTATTATATTATTGAAATTAAAATTCAATTTGCCACACTCGTTGTCTTGAGAAGCCTTCTAATATTTATCTTTATTACAGTATATTGTTTAATTCAATCCACCATGCAAACAAGAGGGACAATAGTGTATCTCACATTTGTTTGAGTTACAATACATACAAATTTGGATGTGTATGTTTGAATTTAGAGATCCAATAGGCACTGAATAAGTCAAGATTCTCCAGGATGCAAACTTCCACTCTTCCACATATTTTTCACTCTGCAGTAAATTTTCCAAGTGGATGTTCCTCTAAGACTGTTTATAGCCTGTCTGCGGACTTACAACGCTAGAAAACGGGTTTCGATGCCCGTAGTTGGCAGAGCACAAATAGTCCTTTGTGCTCAATAACAAACAACAACAATGGATTTGAATCCCCGTCCAGCTAACTCGATGAAAAATAAGAGCTGTCATCAGTTGAGTTACAATGACTGTTATAAAAAAACAGTTGACTGTTTATAGCCTGTCTGCGGACTTACAACGCTAGAAACCGGGTTTCGATACCCGTGGTGGGCAGAGCACAGATAGCCCATTGTGTAGCTTTGTGCTTAACTTTAAACAAACAAACAAATACAGACAAATATATTGTACAATCTTGCAAAACTTGTGCTACACATAAGCCTAATGTTAGTTTTCTAATACGAATTTATAGTTGCAGTAGTTTTAATTAGCATTCGTATTACCACAGAATTAAGTTCTTGTAAATTAAAATAAAAACTGCTTAGAAAATTGTTATCATATAATAGTTTTTGTTCGCCCTTATTTTCTAATAGTATGATGAATTAATTCCAAATTAATACCATTAACTTTAGAAGCTCTTAAAATAATAAAATTCATCCAAACAAAATTAGTAATAATTCTAATAATATCGCAGATTTTTTTTTAAATTGTTCCTTTTTTTAAACAAAAAATGAAAGGGCTCAATATTTGTTTATCAACTTTTCGAGCAAAGCTACTCGAAGGCTATCTGCGCTAGCCGTCCCTATCTTTGAACTGATAGACTAGAAGCTAGTTAACACTATACGCCGCCAACTCTTTTTCTCAACGAACAGTGGAGTTGACTGTCACATCATAACATTCCCCACGGTTGTATGTTCGGCAACAGGTTTCAATCCCGCTAAATACATGTTGTAAGATCATCGCCATAGCCATGTCCAATGCTTATTAACTACATACGTTATAAAACCAAATTTGTGGATGTTCCTATTACGCTTTCAAATGAAAGTATTTTGTATACTAAAATCTTTTTATTGTCGAATCATTTTTATTCTCACACTGATAAAATGTTGATTAAATTTAAAATAATAATAAAGAATGAGTGATCGTATTCATAATTATTGCTATACGTACATAAAAAAATGAATGGAATGTTAATATAACAAAAGTTAGCAATTCATTTTCAATGGGGTCACCAAAAAACATTTGTAGATACCGAGAATACCACACGGGATTCTTATTGCCCTACTTTAATAATACTCATTAATCTGCTACTTTTAATTGTTTTTATGAATAGTTTAATTATATTAACAGATACGTCCAATGAACAACGTTACATCGTACTCTAACAAAGGAGAAAGATGGACTGTTCAGCACCACGTGCATTTCTTAGAACATGGGTGACCCGGATTTGATCGCTATGCGATCTTCCAGGAAAACTGATCTCGTGAATAAAGAGAATTCAACGATGTAGGAGTTCTTGGAAAGCAACTGAAATGATAAACATGTTACTAGTTCTCTTTCCTACATTTCGTAAGTGTGTTAAGAAATCATTTTTAAGCCTTTTTTTTATTCCACATTCGACACCTGTTTATAACGTAATTTTCACGACTGCGAAAACAATATAACAAACGTAATACAAGTTTATATCAAGTTCGTTACAGTTCCTCGTGATTTTAGTTTATTCTCCAGCAGCTTCTAAAAATAAGATTATTCATCAGGGAAAAATTATTTCCACTTCGTAAACAACATTTCTATACACTGCCCAAGGCATTCATCATTATAATTAGAGAAAAAGTTTAATTACCGAGTAGTTGTAACGAGATATCTATACAAAACAAACCGCAATTTCTAAACCTTAGTCATGGAATTTTTCTTCAGTGAAATACTGAATGAGGCTCAGCTTCAATTAAAACATATCTAAAATAATATACGTGTGTGTGTGTGTGTGGCTATATGTATATATATATATATATATATAATTACTATGACGTATTGTGTCGTTGGTCGGTTTCTTTTGGTTTATGAAAAGAATAATGCAAGCACACGTAACGAAAACTAATTTATTTACTTCTTCACAAAGGTTCTATAAAGGCTACAGGCTACGTTTTTAGTGGTAGGCCTAACTTCACAACGTTTCAGTGGAAATTCTGAAACTAATTTACGCCTAACTTGAAGATTTTTTCGCTAGTCGATAAAGAAGAAAACCATTAACAGCTTACTAACTCAAACATTTCAAACAAACTCGCTAACTCTGATTTTCTAACACACTATAACTTTTGAACTGGCACTAAACTGACTGATTCTAACACAGTCAGTTATTTTTATACTTTACTAGTTTTCTAAATACTACAGAAAGCTTCACGATTCCAAAGAGGTCTAAACTTTCACGAGACTTCTAGACTTCATATAAAATATAACTCCCTCTAGTGAACAGAACATTAGAATAATAAAAATAGCCCAAAATAATATATTTATATATATATATATCAGCGCCTTTTAATAACGTTCTTTCTTTAATAGCACAAAAATATATTAGTTTATAGTACTTATGCAATTAAGTTGTGGAATCTTTTAGATGGCCCCTAGAAGAAAATTACCGAAGGAAGAATAGCCATGTGTGTGTCAGAATATTACTTTTAATATTTTAGTTACAAAATGAATCTGGGCCTACATGTACTTAAACACCAATCGCACAGATAATCCAGTTCTATGTTCATAAACTGTTATATTTGAATGAAAGTGTACAAAAAAATAGTACTGACGATATGAAATGTTAATAGTGTTTGAATCTGTATTATACATTAATGTGGTTTCAGGAATAAAACACAATTTACTGAATGTACGTGCACAAATCTTTATTACCTAAATATACCAACACAGTGGTCATACAAAAAAAAGCTTTCGTTGCTTTGTTATTCAAATATCTCGGGGGCATTTAAGCTTTGTATTAAATAACTTATATGCCTCATATCTAATAATTCTAGTTACATGTTTAATGATCACTTAAACTAGCCACTTTTTATAAAGTTAATAAAGCTGTAAATCAGCCTTTATAAGTTTACAATAAATGGCCAATTTTACACTGATGAACACCCTCAAAAGAAGAAATATATGGTCCCTTCTTTGTAACAACTTTTGATATTACATTTTATGTGATTAGTTTCAAATGTATCCATTATAAAATAACAAAATGTAGTTCAAATGAATTTAGCACACAGATGTTATCTTGATATCCAACCAGTGTGGCTCACGTATTTTAAACTCTTAAAGTGTGGTACCTCAATGAAATTCTTTGTTGTCACAAAAAAGCTTTATATATATATATAGGGTAATTATTTTTTAAAATAATTATACCTTAAAAACTACTTATCCTTACCAGAGATGCACTGAGAAACAGGTTTTCTCAGAAGTTTGAACATTTACATTGTTCCAAAAACCACAGTATACCAAATACCTAAATTGTATCTCTTTCATGTATGGTGTGTTTCAAAACTATCCTATACCGAATAACTAAATTGTTTCTCTTTCATGTACAGTATGTTTCAAAACCATAGTTTACCAAATACCTAAACTGTTTCTCTTTCATGTACAGTGTGTTTCAAAACCATACTATACCAAATACCTAAATTGTTTCTCTTTCATGTACAGTATGTTTCAAAACCATAGTTTACCAAATACCTAAACTGTTTCTCTTTCATGTACAGTGTGTTTCAAAACCATACTATACCAAATACCTAAATTGTTTCTCTTTCATGTATCGGTATGTTTCAAAACCATACTATACCGAATACCTAAATTGTTTCTCTTTCATGTACAGTATGTTTCCAAACCATACTATACCAAATACCTAAATTGGTTCTCTTTCATGTACAGTGTTTCAAAACCATAGGATATCGAATACCTAAATTGTTTCTCTTTCATGTATGGTGTGTTTCAAAACCATACTATACTGAATACCTAAATTGTTTCTCTTTCATGTACAGCGTGTTTCAAAACCATAGAATATCGAATACCTAAATTGTTTCACTTTCATGTATGGTATGTTTCAAAACCATACTATACCAAATACCTAAATTGTTTCTCTTTCATGTATGGTGTGTTTCAAAACCATACTATACCGAATACCTTAATTGTTTCTCTTTCATGTACAGCGTGTTTCAAAACCATAGAATATTGAATACCTAAATTGCTTCCCTTTCATGTAAGGTATGTTTCAAAACCATACTATACCAAATACCTAAATTGTTTCTCTTTAATGTACGGTATGTTTCAAAACCATACTATACCAAATACCTAAATTGTTTCTCTTTCATGTACAGTATGTTTCAAAACCATACTATACCGAATACCTAAATTGTTTCTCTTTCATGTATCGGTATGTTTCAAAACCATACTATACCGAATACCTAAATTGTTTCTCTTTCATGTACAGCGTGTTCCAAAACCATAGAATATCGAATACCTAAATTGTTTCACTTTCATGTACGGTGTATTTCAAAACCATACTATACCGAATACCTAAATTGTTTCTCTTTCATGTACGGTATGTTTCAAAACCATACTATACCGAATACCTAAATTGTTTCTCTTTCATGTATCGGTGTGTTTCAAAACCATACTATATCGAATACCTAAATTGTTTCTCTTTCATGTATCGGTATGTTTCAAAACCATACTATACCGAATACCTAATATGTTTCTCTTTCACAAAGTAACATTTTTTTTATTTTTCTTTCCTTCAACAATATAAGATTGGCAATTTCAACAAAATGTATGTCGGTGTGTAGGATCAATGAAATCAAGAAACGAGTCTACATGGACCCTAATGTCAGAGGGAAGACAAAGTGTACGGGTTTCAAGTAGTAAAGTGGTGGAGGGGGGAGATTCATTAACATAGGGGAAAGAGAAAGAAAAGAACATGCCCGCAGAATGAAATCAAGAAACGAGTCTACATGGACCCTAATGTCAGAGGAAGGAGGGATGACAAAGTGTACGGGTTTCAAGTAGTAAAGTGGTAGGGGGTGGGATTCATTAACATAGGGGAAAGAGAAAGAAAAGAACATACCCACAGAATGATATCAAGAGAGAGGATTTTCCCTCACAGATAAAGCTGTGCATTGAGTAAACCCTGGTAGGAAAAATAGTTGATCAAAATCATTATCATCTTGGTCATGCTCAAACAGGAGAGAAGGAACATTGGCCAAATGGATGAGAAGAGGAAGCCCAGAATGTATGAAGGAACCCACAATACACTGAAGAATGGCTATCACATCCTCCGAAGACAACAAGCCCCCACTAGCCACAGTAGATACATTCTGTATTGTCAATATCAGGAGACAAAGTGGAAGTTTTTTTCTAAATGAAATTAAAAAACTACACTGGTTATGTGAAACATGGACACTACACCAGGTAAACTTGAACAAAATTTAACTCAGTCATAAACTATTACAAATCTCAAGTAATTAATTACAAATTTTGAAACATGTCCATTCTACACAATGCCAAGGAAAATAATGAAGTTAATATGAATGCAATTGCTTAGGGGGAGCTACTGTACAAAGAGGTTGTGTTGCCCTCTAATTGGTGGAGGGCTATTGTTACAAGATGATATCATGCACTAGCACAGTTCACGTTAACCATATTTTTAGATGGGAGGGAGATAAAGGCTAATGGCATGCAAATCTTGTAGGTAGTTGCATATAGGAATCAAGCTATTCTGTGGGTGATGGTGAGGTATTGTCTCAGAATTTGTGTCCTCCAGTCTTACCATTCTCAACATAATATATGACAAAAAAGGGGATGTCTCAACACTATCAGGAATTAGTTTTCACCCACCTTGTTACATAAATTTTATCAACAAAAACGTATTGAATTTGCTATATAAAGATGTGGAAATTGTGTAGCTGATAAAATAATGGTGGGTGAACCTTTGTTGAATTCACCTTCTCCAAAGAAATTCAGATCACAGTCAGATTTGCATGTATCATCCAATTCCAGAGTGTTACTACCCATTTGCATAATATGCAAAAAAGTGAACTGATTTGTCATTGATCATCGCAAAAGACAAAGGAACAGGCTCTGTATAGCTGCAACTCAAACAGGAGAGAAGCCTAATTCAGTTCAATCTAACCTATATAAAAGCCAGTGCATGTCATGTCACACTTGATTTCTCAAAATAGGAGGAGTCCTAAAAGCCAAAATGCATTTATCCAGATAGAATAGTTCAACTGCAGTCTGCCCATTAAGAGTTTAGTAACAGGGGTGCAAGGAAACCATGAGGGAGTGCCATGAAACTATACAAGTGTTGGTATAATAAGCCTACAGTAAAGACATAGTGTGGGATCACCTAGCCTAGAGCTAAGTGCATAAAATTGACCATAAAATTAACAATATTGATTCAATTTTAAAGTTAAATCATTTCTGAATTAAGTTATTTTCTGTTATATCACCAATATTTTCATCAACAGACTCTAAATTAAGAAATCAACAAAAATATTTCCAGTTTTATTGAATATACATTACATTTTATACTTTCAGTAAATAGACTAACAACAACATTAGACTACACTTCTGTTGCTAAACAACATAACATAAAAGCCATTGTTGGAACGTTTTGTTACCAAAATGCACTGGCTTTTCTATATATTAAAAGTTGTTAATATAACTGATTTTTACCACTGATTAGTTTATGAATACATCACAAACTCATTTCATGAAAGATCTCAATTTTGATTGGCTCATAAAGGAATTTACCAACGTTTGACTGCCTCGAGTGCACTTTTCTACCTTTTTGTTGGTCAAGCTTGATTTTGCAAAATTCATTTATTTCAGTTACTTATGAAATGTGACATTAGTGTATATTATGGGGTGGGGGTGGTAGTACTTGCCCCATTATTTTTCACAGGCTATTTTAGACAAAAAATCAGAATGTTTAATTAAGTATTTTACTAAACATTTGTCTGTGAATATATGGGGTCAGAGTGTTGACTGCTCCAAATGTAAAATGATTTTCAACTTAAGATTAAAAATACTTTACTTCATCTGAAAATTTTAAAATTTCCTTCGCATAATCTCTAAAACCTGAATAATAATCAAATGTTCTTTCAGAAAAACTTTATATTTTATTTTCTGTACCCTAACTTTATGTAGGGTTGGTCTATTTGACTGGCCTTGTAACCACCAAAAAAATGTTAGGAAATAAATCTAACTTACCCTTTTTTCTGCAAATTGTAACAGGCAACCACAGTATATATCTGTTTAGACTTAGTTTTATTGTTATATTGTTCTTTGAGCTGTGCCTAACTAATAATCCTACCACACAAGTTGTAAATCACTCAGTAAACATGCAGTTCACATGACCATGTTGAATTATGTAATGTACAAGCTGCTTGCGAGCATACCTCATGAATATTTTTTTTTTATCATCTTATCTAACCTAACAAGTTTCTAATTTTCACATTTTAATTACTTTTATAATAATAAATAAAGAACATATATGAAAAACAAGAAAACTGGTACTTTCCTAAGTCCTTGTATTTTATTTTGCTGTCAACTGTTGATGAAACTTAAGCCTACTTTTTTTATACTAATGGTACTACTACACTAAATACTTTTTATTTAATTAAATAATGCACCTAAGAGCACAAAGCAAATAATGTCATAAAAGTATTATATTTTTTCTGGCTTTCTAACAATGTGATAAGAGCTTTTATAAATTCAGCTAAGGTTGTTGTTGAAGTGATTCCCATGAGAAAAAAAGTTTTGAAGCAGAGGCAAAATAGACAATTCTCTGTACAGAAAAAAACATAACATAATACATAACTTGATAGATTAAAACTTTGGCTTTCTATTGGTTATAAATAATATAGTATAAAACATTAGAAAGAGCTATTGGCAATTTGCAAAAGAGAGGATGTGACAGAAGAGCATGACAAGTGGATCTGATTTTCTTGTTTATGGCTAGAAATATTTTTCTTTGCCTGAGTAATATCTATGTTGTAATGAGTAATTTACAATACATTCTGTACTTTTTTCTGGGAGGGGTGGTAAATAAATTAGAGAAAATGGGAGACCTAGAAAGCAAATGTCACAATTCTCAAACTAGAGGAGACTGAAGATTTTTTTAAATATTTCTTTATACAATTAAGAACTTAAAACTTATATTAAAATTTGGTTTATTAACTATGTTTTGATGCCAAGTTTATTTTTATACAGTAATACTAAAGTAGTTTAATTAAATTTGAATGTAACTTTCTGAAAAGTCATGACATGGGCACTTTGACCAGCCTGTAGGAAGAGGGTTAATAGCCCTTGCAAATAAACCAGCCTCTTCTCTATTTAAAACAAACCATCTAATCCAAATATCAAACCTGTACTTTCTTACATATTAACCTAAGAGCATACCATTAGATATCACCAGTGAAGAGATGCAGGAGAAGTTAACCATTCAAGAAATACATCCCATCAAGATTGAGAGAATTAAATCAGTTAAGACAGGACTACATGCAATGTTAATCAGAATCACACTTAATTACGTGAAGCAAGTAGTCATTAACCCTTTTGCAATGGTTGGGTCTAACTGCACATGTCACAGTCTTTTAGCGATTTATTTTCAAAACTTTATTAAGTAACTTTATTATTATTATATATCAATGAAATTGGCATCAAAACATTGCTTATATTTCAGATTTTAGTATTATATATCTGTTTTAATTTCTTAATTCAAAAGAAAATAGAAATAAACATCAATTTGAGTTTGTCACATAGCACCTCCTCATGTCTTGATGCTCAGTTTATATTTTTTTACATCTACCATATATATATATATATATATATCTACAAGTGGTTAATGAATTAGAAACACAAATTTTAGATTCTGGTAAGCTAGAATATAAATTTAGAACCTCCCATCACTTTGATTTGCTGAGAAATCAATGTATCTAGCAAATCAACTAGAGCGATGCCTCCTCCTACTCCATTCTTTCCAAACCTCTTGTTTAGTTCCATCTACTTTTCTTAAGGGTCTGTTTATAACCAATAGAAAGGACAAGTTATGCTTTACATGATACTGACAGTTGTTTGTAAAGAGCTCAGAAGAAAAAATATTAATTTTGCCAAGAATGTTGAATGATGATGACCAAGTTGTTGCTTTGAACAGAGATAAAAAAAATGTAACACATATATACTTTATTTATAAACCCAAACAAGTTACAGATGTTTTTGGTGTACTGGTAGAGTAATATATTGCTTCTTTCTAAAATGTATACTTGAGGCCTACAAAAATTATATCTTTTCACCCTTCACTCAAAAAAATAAATGAGGCTTACCACTAAAGGCACACGAGGGAAAATATTTTCCTGTCATCATAACTTCTCGTAAGTACTAGAAAACATTGTTTTTATATGTAATTTTCATTTATTGTTCATGTTTTAAGAAAAATATAAGCATATATGAGTAAGTATGTATGTATATATGTAATATATGGAAGCCAAAATATAGGTGTAGTTTGCAAAATATTGGTAATACACTTAGATTTGTACTTTGTATTTGATTCTGTATATATATAAATTATAAATGATTATTACTTACTTCAAGGTAAGTGGTAGTAACAACTCAAGGTGTTATACAACTGTAAGGGAACTTCTAAACTACACTTTAGCTGTAAAAGTAAGAATATTTTCCAAAGAAGACTAGACTTCTAAGGCTTGCGAAACTAAACAAGTGTGATAAGTACTACCAAAACTAGAGTTTCTATTGGTTGACAATTAAGTGCTGAAAAGGGAAATAGGATTTTAGAAGCATGTGCTCAAATAACATCTTTGTACACCTATGCCACTAAATTCCAATCACCCCAAAAAGGATTATCAATATTCATAGAATTGTAATATTTATTGTATCAGCACCAAACCGCATAATAACATTTTGACAGGTTCAAAGTATAGTGTTGTCACTCTCAAAAAGGCTTGTTGTGAACACTGTAATATACATACATAAACCAATAAATTACACATCCTGTTGTCGACATAAATGGTTTCACTGATTCTAAGTGCAGTGTGATTACTCTGAATTTTTCAAGAAAACATTTAGCATATATGATCCGATAAATTACACACATCCTGTTGTCGGCATAAACATTTTCACTGATTCTAAGTGCAATGTGATTATTCTGAATTTTTCCAAGAAAACATTTAGCATATATGATCTGATACATTAGACATCCTGTTGTCGAAGCAGGGGTCAAATCAACTATCTTTTCCCATGTGCTTTGTTACTTTCAGGAGTACCGTATTATGGTGGTGTCACGTAAACAGTCTACTGACACAAGCGGCGATTTATTGGTTTATTTTCAGCGAGGTTCTACTTTGGTTGTTGACAGTAAAATAAACACAGAAACTAAATATGAAATGTTTAACAATTCAAACTCGTAAGAGAAGTACTTTGAAACTTTGTGACCAATAACAACGAAAAAAGGCACAGCTGCTCCTTTTATTTCTAATTTTACAACTTGTCTTTTCATTATACTTTTAGGATTTGTCTACAAGCTGAAGACTCAAGTGTATCATTAAATAACCGATAAGATATAGTTTTACTGAAAACAAATGTTTGAAATGTACTTAGGAGGTTTTAAAGATTTTGGGGAATGAAGAATAGTATTTTTAATCACAACATGAAAATCACTTTCACTTGGACTAGTAACTAAACGATATATTCACAAACAAATCTTTAGTAAAAATACTTCATTAAAAAATTTGATATTCTGTGTACAAAAGACTTGTAATGTTTAGTAAAGGTATACCAAATTTTGTGAAGATGCACATACTGAATTAAAAGTTATAATATAAATACTTAACGTATGCAAACATGTATATGAACTCGTGTATATTATACCGAGCCCACTACAAAAGGGTTAATCCAGACAAGAATATCTCTTTGGTATCGGCAACACTCTGTTGAACCTGCCAGGACCACAGCACCTAATGTTTTGCAGTGTTACAACTACCAAAAATTTTGTCATTCCGGAGTGGCATGTACAGCAAGATGCTTCTTAACAACCCTAACCATTTTAACTTGTCTAATTATATCTCAGCCTAACCTAAACATCTGGGTAAGAAAGCATAGAATTATTAAATAAAAAAAGATTTAAGAATAACCTTCCTAACAGCTTCTCAACCTTTAGCAATGAGTTCATTCTATGTAACATCATCCAACCAAACTTTGCAACCATTACCCTTTTAACCACCTAAGCATCACCTACTCTAGATCTAGCATTCCTATAATCAGAAATCAGCCAATATCCTAGAAACATAATCATTGGAGATCTAGACTCCAAACACTTTGACTTTAACTGTCAATTTTCATGACACAATTTTACATCATTTTACAGAAAATAACATAATCAATAATAACAGCATGACATATATACATACAGACAGAACATAGGATATTTTAAACCTAGTAATAGTTTCATCAACACTAATAGCTCACTCCTTTCACTTCCAAAATCATGATAATATAGGTGGGTATTATCTTATTTAATAGCTCTACGAATAGTACTCTCCAACTGACTAGTTTTTGATTTCTCTAATGTTTAACGTTGACAAGAATCTGTCAGAAATATGTACAACATTTGCATTAAATACAGATACAATACATAACAATACCTTAGCAATCACTACAGCATTCAGGACAAAATATCAAGCAAAAATCCACGTGACAATGGCATCAATAAGTTAGTTCTTGAAAATCTTTCTGAACCTTTATTAGTACATCTAAGTACATTATTCAACCTTTCATTTAAATCAGGGTATTATCCATCAAGATGAAAATCAGCCCTAATCAAAGTTATACCCAATAAAAATTTAGTACTTAATAACCCAAGTGACTACTGACTAATAAGACTAACAAACAATATAGAGAAACTTCTGGAAAAAATTAATAGCTACTTGATTTCTTAACTACTTATAATCCAACAAAATATTTTCTAATATACAAAACACTGGCCACAAGAACAAACAAACCACTGACCAACCATTTAGTCATATAAACTGAATCTGTATTTCAAGGTTTTAATACAAACCATACTACAGTAGCAAGTTTTCTTGATGTCAATAAACTTTTGATTCAGTACGATATAACAGACTGAAATTCAAGCTCTTCCCAATATTCAATCCCCCAATTCCCTGATTCAATGGATCTCAAATTTTATTTCTTAGCATTTTGCTAAAGTTAAGATTAATAATGCAATTTCCAAATCTTATCTGCTAAAAGCTGCAGTTCCACAAGACTCACTACTCTACATGATTCTTTTATTGATATCCCCTTCCCTGCTTTAACTTATGACAGAGCTGTCATAACCACCAGTGAGAGGTACTTCTTATATTGATTAAGATACAAGCAATTACATTTCATAGAAACAACAATGGAAAATGTAAGAAATTATTGAAAGTCAATCAAAAGTTTACTGACAATTAAATTTTTACATATAACACACAACATAACATCATTTGTCAAAATATCATTCAGAGAACTGCCTACCTTCTTAAAATCGGAGGCAGCATCACAGGTTATAACAGCTAATCTATCACAATTACTTATAAAGCTTAAATTAGACCACTAACAGAGTATGGTTGTAAAGTAACCTGTAATATTTCAGACTCTCTACACAATATATTACAGAAAAATCAAAACATAGCCATCAGAATTGCTCACTGCCTACAAATTTATACTTCCTCTCAGTATCTAAATAAAATAAGCAATATATCTGTGGGCAAATAATGAATCTTAAAACTGGCTTTTAGATTTTATAAAAACCTGCCATATCATAATGAACAGACTAAACAATTTCCACCTCTTTCCAACACTCTGGTAGAAATACCTATCACCATTAAACTTAATCAATAACAAGAACTCATCTTAAAGAATTCATACATAATACTGTATCTCAGAAATATTCCATAGAAATATTCCATACATAATACTGTATCTCAGAAATATTCCATAGCAGCATGATATCTTTCTTGAGTGTTTAAATGTTTTTTTATTGTCTTATCTTCACAATATAGTCTGATGTCAGGTAGAATACTTGGCACTATTTTAAATGAAGAGAACACCACAGGAAGATCAGCATCCAGTTTTCTTTCTTTTTCTTGGACTTCCTTGCTTTGCCGGAGGCATTAGAGTGTTGAAACTATCTTCCACGGTCAGATCCATTTACCCACTACTAAATTACTAAACTTATTTTCCTTGGGACGAAGAGAAACTTCTGTTTCTGAACCTCCCTGGTTATTTAAAATTTAAATGTAAAATACATCTTAAATACCTAACAGAAGAGACTGGACTAGATTTTGCTTCTTTTTTTTACCAGTAATACATTCAGCAGAATGCTGCAATATTACAAATGATAACATCAAACTTCTTGTTTGTTTACATAATCCAATATTCTATAAAAGTAGATTGTATTCTTCCAAATCCATATTTATGCACCCAGTACATAACATTACAATCTTACTACTGATTTAGTAGTTTTTAAATCCTAGACCATGCCTTGTTCTTGACCAGTCTCCTGAAATAAAATATTTAATATTAGCTCTGCCCACCATCTTTGAGTGTGTTGTATGTGTGTGTGTGTGTGTATATATATATATATATATATACACA